>NC_060232.1:11238302-11538302 GCF_021155775.2 Neodiprion pinetum
AAATATTTTCAGTATGAGAACACATCAAAAATATTGTATAAGGATTAATATAATCAATTAATTAATTAATAATTTAATAAATTGTATAAGATTAATCATAGCTACTGAATATGTGCTTGCACGAGAAATGTATTGAAATAATTTATTGTAAACGTGACAAGTTTGTAATATTTCAGATGAAATATAATTACAATTGCCATTAAATATTATAAGAATATTAATTAATTAATTAATAATATAATAAATTGTATAAGCTTGTTCAAAGCTACTGAATATGTGCTTGCACGAAAAATGAATTGAAATAATTTATTGTAAACGTGACAAGTTTGTAATATTTCAGATGAAATATAATTACAATTGCCGTTAAATATTATAAGAATATTAATTAATTAATTAATAATATAATAAATTGTATAAGCTTATTCATAGCTACTGAATATGTGCTTGCGCGAAAAATGAATTGAAATAATTTTATGTAACCATGACTAGTTTGAAATATTTCAGATAAAATATAATTACAATTGCCATCAAATATTATAAAAGTGTTTTACTCACCGAGCACAAATCCTCGTCCTCCTCGTCCTCCTCCTCGTCCAACTCCGAACACCTTCAACCACCGCCAACCACCTCGAGTTATACTTCGAAAACTAATAAACATTTTCAGCATGAGAACAAATCAAAGATAATGTGTAAGGTTTAATATAATTTTTTTATCGACATATTTTACCAAAAAGATTATGAGAAGATTATAAAGTTATAGAAATTTTATTAGCGTACTGACAGCTACTGAATTTCGGCTTGCGCGAAAAACGAATTGAAATAATTTATTGTAAACGTGAACGAGGAACCACGGAGCGCTTATCCTGGAAGTCGAGAAATTTTATTAGCGGACTGACAGCTACTGAATTTCGGCTTGCGCGAAAAACGAATTGAAATAATTTATTGTAAACGTGAACCAGGAACCACGGAGCGCTTATCCTGGAAGTCGAGAAATTTTATTAGCGGACTGACAGCTACTGAATTTCGGCTTGCGCGAAAAACGAATTGAAATAATTTATTGTAAACGTGAACGAGGAACCACGGAGCGCTTATCCTGGAAGTCGAGAAATTTTATTAGCGGACTGACAGCTACTGAATTTCGGCTTGCGCGAAAAACGAATTGAAATAATTTATTGTAAACGTGAACCAGGAACCACGGAGCGCTTATCCTGGAAGTCGAGAAATTTTATTAGCGGACTGACAGCTACTGAATTTCGGCTTGCGCGAAAAACGAATTGAAATAATTTATTGTAAACGTGAACCAGGAACCACGGAGCGCTTATCCTGGAAGTCGAGAAATTTTATTAGCGGACTGACAGCTACTGAATTTCGGCTTGCGCGAAAAACGAATTGAAATAATTTATTGTAAACGTGAACCAGGAACCACGG
The DNA here is from genome assembly GCF_021155775.2 of Neodiprion pinetum. NCBI lineage: Eukaryota > Metazoa > Arthropoda > Insecta > Hymenoptera > Diprionidae > Neodiprion > Neodiprion pinetum. The sequence continues at coordinate 11,239,731 of NC_060232.1, forward strand.
AGCGCTTATCCTGGAAGTCGAGAAATTTTATTAGCGGACTGACAGCTACTGAATTTCGGCTTGCGCGAAAAACGAATTGAAATAATTTATTGTAAACGTGAACCAGGAACCACGGAGCGCTTATCCTGGAAGTCGAGAAATTTTATTAGCGGACTGACAGCTACTGAATTTCGGCTTGCGCGAAAAACGAATTGAAATAATTTATTGTAAACGTGAACCAGGAACCACGGAGCGCTTATCCTGGAAGTCGAGAAATTTTATTAGCGGACTGACAGCTACTGAATTTCGGCTTGCGCGAAAAACGAATTGAAATAATTTATTGTAAACGTGAACCAGGAACCACGGAGCGCTTATCCTGGAAGTCGAGAAATTTTATTAGCGGACTGACAGCTACTGAATTTCGGCTTGCGCGAAAAACGAATTGAAATAATTTATTGTAAACGTGAACCAGGAACCACGGAGCGCTTATCCTGGAAGTCGAGAAATTTTATTAGCGGACTGACAGCTACTGAATTTCGGCTTGCGCGAAAAACGAATTGAAATAATTTATTGTAGATCCGGGAGGTTGAGAACCCGGTACTCGAAATTTGCGGAGCGCGACTCTTATCCGTCCGCTCTACTGCGCGGTTGTTTCCCGACTGAGGAATTCGGCTGGCTGATTTTAAATTGGTGACGTCACTTTCTGAACATCCGACATCCAAACTCTGGTTTCGAACTTTGATACTATGTATGATGATGTATTATGTATGATGTATGATGTATAATGTATGATGTACGATGTATGATGATATGATACGATGTATAATGACTTTAGTTTTCACATTTCATACAAGCAATACGCACTTTATCTCTCCTGCCGATTCCAGACTCAGGCGGCCAGGCCCTTCGATGGTCAGCCGTTGACTGAAGATATATCCTTCAGTTAACGGGTCAGCTAATAACGCTGCCGTTCTGCGACAGTTGGATGATGAAAAATTTTGCTCGTATCTTTCAAATGTGTGTTAAAATACACTCGAAGTGTTAAGAAGCTTCGTTCTTTCTCTCCCTATCACCTTTTTAGGTCTTGAAATCACTACGCAGCGTTAAATACCGTCTTATATACGAAGCATCCATTTCGTCTCGTTCAAAATTAGCGCATCCGTGATGTATTACAGTTACTATGAATTTTTTTTCCATCCGAATACTTTACGAAAAACAATTCTGCTCCTCCATCCAACGCAGATACTTCACTTGCGACCAGCTAAAACAGCGTTTCGATTCTATGCCTATGAAAATTCAAGATCGAGAGAGCAAATGAAAAGTTGTTGGAATAATTATGAATATTAATGTTATGGGATACATCGAGCGCGTGTCGAATAGAATCCCATTTCGAAATGAATAATTCTTCTCTTTTCATATCATAGTTAATCTAGTAATATAGGTAAATAGGATGGTTGGAGGTGTTCGGAAATGGTAGGACATTTCAGAAGTTAAAGTCGACGATGATCCGGTGCATCAATTTTATCGTTACAGATTTTAGTTTCCCTTGAGGCATAGAGTATTCAACAACGATAATGCAGTCCTTAAAATTCATCATTTATCTTTGTCTGGAAAGCTAGTTCGCAAGGCGTGGTATTCTAGATATGTCAAAACTAAGCTAGCGGCACGTGTTTGCATTATTAGAAAAATACCCGTACTCTACATACACTGTTTCTAATCTTTTGCTACATTTGGTTTAATCCCCATGCTTCCACAGCACGAATAGTCGGAAATGTTTTTGATTATCCATAATAATATAAAAGAAGTAACAAAGCTTAAATTTATTGTTAAAGCTCTAACGAATACATCAAACTGCGGTCGAATTCATTTATTATTTGCACATGACCTGTGTACATTTGATAAATTATTCCTAAATACATTGAAACATACGTATTTATAATGAAATATCATGCAATGGGCTGTGTAAACTATAAACTATAATTTCTATCAAATAGCTGTTTTTATGTCAACATGTACATAAATAATTGCCAAGAAATTAGAAACACTCACAACTTGTCGCAAATAAAGTAAAACGTAAGGTTAATAATATACAAATTACACAAGCGCACCATAAAACGTGGCAAGGGTAATCCTAGTGCAGTGATTGTATAAACTAAAGAAATATACATTTACACATACATGATATAAATTAATAGACTAGAAAATAGTATTTAGAGAGCTTATCTAATTCCGATCTTGTCACAATAGATCATTCACATAATCAATATACGGTTAAAGCTGTATTAGCTACATTCACAATTAGAAATAATATTTTTTATCCATTTTTATAGTTATTTAATTTCTTGTACAACGATTTTTCAAACTTCACCGCAAAATGGCCAACGAGTTCTCGTTGTGCAAGCGCGAGTCAAATTACCTTACAGATGGCATTACATTGATTTTTGCCTTCTCGCGTCGAGTTATAAATACAGAGAAATCTCAATGAGAGCTCATTTCTATAAGATTTATTGTAGTGCTATATTCGTAGCTGTACCTGTTATTCTATATTATATACTGTCCTAAATTTTAAACACACAGCGCAACAATGGCTGAAAGCACAATGGCAAGAAGAGAGGAACAATTTGCATCTTAATAAATCTTTTCGTCTTTATACGTAGCACAGCGACGTCACGTCGGAGGATATGTACTAGTGGATCACTAGGTGGGGCACAGAACTGAAACATAATTATGTTGAAAATCTTCAACATCTCTTACAGAAAGTACGTACGTTGCCAGACCTTATACACCAACAATGAACATTCATAGAGGCTATATTCATAAATATTTACAAAAGTAAGCTAATATTTTACCCGCAATTGCTTATTACTGATAACTTTATATGATTACTATTTGGTTTATTACGGTTTACTTATTTTCAGACAATCCTGAAGTTGTATTCCAAGTTTTTCTAAAAATTCATCGCCTGAATAACATTACGAACTTCAACCTCATGATAATAACTGGACCGTGAAATATACAAGTGTTTATCTCGCACGGATTCAAGACAAGGTGAAAGAAATCAGCCCACCTTTCAATATGTAGTCCGTTAATAATGTGGGCACCGTTGGACTATCCTCATTAATAGCCTTTAATACTGAAAACAAAAACATATTATTAATTTCGAATGAAGTTATTAAGTAATTGTTGGTACTGTTACCAAGAACTTGTAAAACTTACTCTTAATGAGGACTTGTAAAGCTTGATTATGAGGTGGGCCATTGTCCATGTGATAAGGTATCACTGTTGTCAAATACTGTAAATTTTCAATATATTTTTGTCTGGTTAGGAACTTATCTCATAGGTCTCACAAGATTGACAAAGTACTAATCAGACTTTGCTCGTAAATCTAAGATGCCTACCTTGGAATCCTCGATCACCCGCAACCATCCCGTAACCACCTCAAACCACCTCCAACGACGACCGCTAACCACCTCGTGTTATACCTGGAATAGTAACAAATATTTCCAGTATTAGAACACATCAAAAATATTGTGTAAGGATTAATATAATTTTTTCATAAACACATTTTACCAAGAAGATTATGAGAAAATTTGGGCTTGCGCCAAAAATGGATTGGAATAATTTGTTATAAACATTACAAGTTTAAAAACGTTTAGATTAACAGAATCACAATTACCATTAAATATAAAAAAAAATGTTATACTCACCGTGCACAAATAGTCACATAGCTTTTTATTATTGGTTTACATGAAAATAGTTGATCATAATTATTGCATTTATATTATTATGGTATACAAATGGTTGAAAACTGAAAGCAATCAATAATTGTATAACTAAATATTCAAGTAACACCGAAAAAAGGTGAATAATAAAATCAGATAATGGAAAAAAATATCTTTCATGTCGGTTCAAAGTGGAAACCGGGTTTTTTAAATGCTACCATATGAAAGATCGAGAAAAGTACGCATATTTTCCTTCAAATCAATCAAATACGATCATTCTTAAGCGAAACGTTCATTGTTATCTATTTATTTTCTAATGAGAGATAACTAACGAAGCTATCTAAAATTTCGAGTGTATTTCAACTCACATTTGGAAACTACCAAAAAAATTTTCATGTCATCAATTGTCGTAAAATGGCGAAGTGATGAGCTGGCCATTGAAGCGCCTCGCTACTGGAATCTCGAATTGGGAAGAAAAATGGAGTGCGTAAGTTTTGTCGCCAAAGCTTGCTCGGGGTCGGATGCCTAGTGTAACTGGTTTTTGTGCTCGTACGCTCGCTTCCTCGTTGTCAGTGTTTTACCAGATGACATAGTTTTAGGGGTGACTGGGGCACGATGACTCCCCAAAAAGTTCTGGTATTTGCTTCACTGTACACAGAATGAACACTTTCTTTGTGCATGTGACGCAAACCGAATCTACCCGTAAAATTTTTTCTACATAATGCTACAAATCACGTTTACACATGCACGTAGGTATAACGTATTGTGATTTTATGACAATAAATTTCGTGAAAAAATACCACAGAACAATCAGCTAAGTGCTGACAGATTTGAAACACTACGCACAGCAATTTTAGCTATAATGGAACGACGGTATTGTCGTGTACTACTCATCAATTATAATTTGTTGATCCTGGTCGTTCGGTTTTTGGGTTCGATTCAACATTTTATATGAAGCATGAATACTGGTTTGATAGTAAAAAACATGACGTTTCCAATAATCAAACTTGTAAACTTGAAAATAATCCGTAAGGTCAAAAGTCATCAGGTCAAGGACCCGGACAGTCAAAACTACGGAGCGCTTGTCCTAGAAGTCGAGTTTCACCAGGTAGTGGACTTTGAGCGCAGGAACCACGGAGCGCTTGTTCTGGAAGTCGAGTTCCACCAGGTATTGTACCCGCTCCACAGGAACCACGAAGCGCTTGTCCTGGAAGCCAAGTTTCACCAGGTAGTGGACCTTGAGCGCAGGAACCACGGAGCGCTTGTTCTGGAACTCGAGTTGCACCAGGTAGCGGACCTGGACCGCTGGAACCATGGAACGCTTGTCCTGGAAGTCCAGTTTCACCAGGTAGTGGACCTTGAGCGCAGGAACCACGGAGCGCTTGTTCTGGAACTCGAGTTGCACGAGAAAGCGGACCCGGAGCGCAGGATGCAGGAGGTAGAGAACCCGGTATTCGAAAGTTGCGGAGCGCGATTTTCATACGTCCGCTCTACTGCGCGGTTGTTTCCGGACTGAGGAATTCGGCTAGCTGAGTTTCGTCTATATAGATGGAGATGTCAAGAAAAAAAAAAATTTCGGTGACGTCACTTTCTGAACATCCGAATATCCGACATGCAAACTTGGATTTCGAACTTCAATAGTATGTATGATATGATGTATGATGGATGATCATGTATGATGTATGATGTACGATGATATGATATGATGTATAATGATTTTAGTTTTTACATTTCATACGAGAAATAGGCACTTTATCTTTCGTGCCTATTCCAGACTCACGCGGCCAGGCCCTTCGATGGTTAGCCGTTGACTAAAGATATATTCTTCAATTAACGGGTCAGGTAATGACGCTGTCGTTCTGCGACGGATGATAAAAATTTTTGCTCGTACTTTTCAAATGTGTATTAAAATACACTCGAAGTATCAAGGAGCTCCGTTCTTTCTCTCTCAATCAAAAAAAAATAAAATATCGCCGGCCATCACCTTTTTACGTCTTCAAGTCAGGACACTGCGTTTAATACTGTTTCATATACGGAGCATCCATTTCATCTCGATCAAAATTAGCGCATCCGTGATGTATTACAGTTACTCGAATTTTTTTCCATACGAACACTTTTCGTAAAACAATTCTGCTTCTCTACGCAACGTAGATACTTCACTTGCGACTAGCTAAAACAGCTTTTCGATTTTATGCCGACAAAAACTCAAGATCGAGAGAGAAAATAAAATGTTGTTGGAATAATTGTGAATATTAATGTTATGGAATACATCGAGCGCGTGTCGAATAGAATTCCATCTCGAAATGAATAATTCGTTTTCGAGCTGTAACTTTTGATATGTTGCTCGCAGCGCATAGCTACGGAGCGCTATTGATTTCTCTTGCGCAAGATCACGTATATGTGGTGCATTCTAAAAGTATTACTCACAGCATGCAAACTTGTCCGATTTTTTGTTTACGTTATTCAAGCTAAAAAGTTTTCCTACCAGAATAGATATAAAATACCGCCAATTGACCAGTTAGACTCTGAAGAATCCAGAAAAGACATATAGGCCATCGTAGAATTACTGATATATGTTGGGTTTCCAAACATCAGACTATGGTGTAGTACTCAAGGAGTTGTCCAGTCTGAGACGTTTAACAAACTTCGCCTGTGTTGACGATTCCTGAGCAATAATATTGTGATATGAACATAGGATACACGATTGTGTATGAACAATCAACAGCAGTAATTATATTATGCATGATACATGGGTTCAGAAACTCAAGTTTCATTACTCAATGATGAAATTAACTCATCAGGCAGTATCATACACTGTTAGAAGAATCTAACTAAAGACAATGGCCCAGCAGGTCCACTTTATGCTCGTATCGTTTATAACATCTGTTAGTAAATATGACACAAACTGTTGTCATTTTAACATTCAAATTATAATATCAACATTTAATTTGTACTTAGTACTTTCTTTTAGACTTAGTAACAAATAAAAAAAAAAAAATGGTTAAATCAACCGAAAAATTTTTAGTGGACTTCCCTGGATATTTTTTTTCCATCTTGTGTGCACAACGAATCTCATTTGTGAGTTCTGTTAAGTTTACGGAATGGTTTTATTTGAACATGCAATTGTGATTGAGTACACATGTCAATTCCACCTAAAGCATGATGCGTTGATCTAGCATAAATGATTTATTATTCAAAAATGTACAATCGTTAAATTCAAGTTAATTACCATTTACAGTAAATTTGAATCCAGAGAGCTACTCGCAGCAGTACTATCAAGTCACTTGAAATTGACATATCGAACAGTTATATCGCTGATAGATATTTGAATGCAGGTGTCTAGTCGGGTGAAGTTACGATAATTAGCAATCTATCAGTTATTTGGCCATTAAGGATAATTTATTTTTAAAAAGCATCTGAAATATAGAAATATGTCTTATCTAATGTAAGAAAAATAATTATGACGTTTCCATAGAAATTTCTCAAAAAGTCATAAAGGAACTCAATCTACTTGGTAATCGATGTTTGGAATGAAAAATATTTATTGTAAATGTCAATTAAATCATTTCTATTCATAAATCTTGAAATAATGATAAGACTTCAATTATTATTTGATATTATTACTATAGTGATTTTTCTTCTTTCGTGAAAAGGGCACCATTTTAATGAGTGTGAAAAAATGGGCAATCATATATCCAATGAGAGCACCTGTAATGCATGGAATAGGCCAGGCTTGCCAGGGTCTATTCCAATCCAGAGGAATTACTGTGGCACCAAGCCAAGTGCCAAGTAGAGTAGCCTGTATATTTCTCTTGACAGCTTCGACAAGAACATTACTAGACTGTAAGGGAGCTCCAGTCAAGAGTGCTATGGATTCGTCAACACCCAAGTGAAGGCTAGCTGGTATTAAGGTTAGGCTTGTCAGTGTGAGGGTGAGCATAATAGTTTCCTCATGATGTGTCAAGAGTGGGCATCCGAAGAGAATGACAATTATATAATAAATAAGCGCCATTACAACTGATGATACCAGAAACTTGAATATATCCTTGAATCGTTTGCTCCATGATTTTCTCGCCTTTGTTATCGACTTTGAATCGATTTTGGACAAAGTTGGTAGATCCGTTTGCAGTAGCGAGAATGACAGTTTCGTCACCTCTGCAAACATCAGTATTATAAGAATGGGGATAAACTTGTAGGTTCCCACATTGTATATGTTGTCATTGAATTTCAGCAAAATCAGTATCCCCGGAAAGTAGATACAAGTAAAAAAGCAATAAAACAACAGCAATCGTTGTTTGGGTAAATAGTCTTCGTCCAACATAGCAGTATTTGCCAAACCTAAAATCATTAGAGTTGCCTTTAATTCCCAAAGCACCTACATTGACGAGTATATGTCGAACTATTTTAAGATTAGGCGCGAAGAATAGGTGATTACAATAGCGTGCAAATTTTTAATTTCTACAATGGTTATACACCGTATTATCTGCAATTAAAACTGCAGGAAAACATTAATACAACTACATACTTACGTTTAACAGACAAGTTGATTAAAAATGTATGAACCGTAGATGTAATTTTAATAAACTATTCCTTGAAGATTGCAATAGATGAAACATATCTGTTATTTTAATCACACTACTGACGTCAATGCGATCAATGCGGACATCAATAAACTTCTAAACAGTCAAATTTTTCACCGGGAATCAAATGAATAGGCTTCGAACATAACCTCAACTGTCACGCGACAACTAAAAGAAATAGTTGGATTGTGAACTATGCACATGAGTGATAAATACAGGAGAAGATGTATGAATAAGCTGTCTACTACTTGGTTCTACCGCTGATGGCGGTACCATCGGGATGTGATTTGATTTTTTAAGCGCGATCCATTCACATGGTTAATCGGTGTACAAAATAGCAGAACCAATCAATGTAAATTAGCACATAATTCGCATTTGCGTCTTTGTGAACCTAACACTATTGCGTTACCCAAAGATGTATAAAAACGTTCGATATTGGGCGGATATTTGCACCGGCTGATCGAAATATATTGACTCATGGCGCCCAGTGGTCCAGGAAGTCCTTGAGGTCCTAGAAATGTCCTCGAATTTGTTACGGATTTTCCGCTTGACACCATGATTGCAATATCTTCAATCAACGCAATTGCACATGAGTAGGTCGATTTTTCTAGCACAGGCGAAAGGGTAGCGAAAGGCGCGAAAGGTAGCGAAAAGGAGCTAAAAGCGCCGAGGTAATGGTAGCGTCCTGTATTGACTGCCGCGCCTATTAGTGCTAGAGTTTTCTCTCTACATACAATTTTTAACACAGGATATTAAGTGAAATGGCTAATGGCTGCAGTAAAATTGATAAAAAGCAATTGAGATTACTTTGTCGAAATGGGGCCTACTCAAATCATTGATGTAGTTAGCGTATGAAATATTATTGACCGTATTACTTTCGAGAGATACCATTGTTCCATGACTCCTCTAATAAATATTACGTGAGTAAAAAAACTGTGAGAATTGTAACGATAAGCGTAAAAGGATTTTCGTAATTCGGAACAATGTTGAAATGCAAGAATTATTTAATCTGCTTTTATAACTCCTGCTATCTATATTTTCCCAGTAGAACAAGTACTATGTTTTATTCCTTGCCTGTTTATCGTGACAGTTAATTTTACTCTAATTGTACAATAACCATTCCGTGTTCATCATGCAGTAACGTACGCATCAATTTCTTAACAATCACCGATTAATAGACGAGAAATTATAACAAATCGAAATCATGATTTATGCGTCAATTAAAATATGACTAAAATTCAACGAGTTTAAAATGTTTAATCAAGTGAAATTTCAAAATTATTGCGTATATGCGATTGAGGTTTCAAGATGAGGTTAATTTGACTTAATATAATACGATATCAATGTATTTGATTAGCTATACGTTCTCAAATAAAATAGGACTCCGTTTTTTTCATGTATCGCATTGAATAACTTCATTTTATTACATAGTTGTGGTATATGCAGTAAAATTAGTATGTAAAAAGCGTGCCGGTGCAGTATAGTTGAGAGTTATATAAATACAATTTTTCGTTTGGCATTGTTCGAGATTACTTGAAATTTGTGCTACCTATCTAAAATGTAACAAAGTTGACTTACTTCTTTCGTTCACGCTAAGTCCCCGTTGTTTCAGGTTGACAGAAAATGACAATATTAGAAGCAGAAGAAGACGAGGATGAGCTGCTGGTCCCTCCTAGGAAAAAGTTTTGCCTGTCGCTCTCAGGGCGCAGCAAATCACTCACTGCAAAAACAACTTGTCAGCCCCCTCGTACAACTACCAGAGGGGGCACTTTGAATAAATATCCTTTCCTCAACGGTAAATGAAATTGAAAAAACTGATACCACAATTACGTTTGTAGAACAGCGCTGTTCAAATTATGATATCAGTTATGATAAGAAGTGAATTAATTCAGAAACAGGTGAGAGCAGAATGTTAAATGGATATCGGAGTCAATTGCCAAACTCCCAGGAGGCTATGTGCAACACAGTAAATAACGGGACAGAAGGACTGCGGATAGCATCGCTATGCAATCTGGGCAACACATGTTTTTTAAACAGTGTACTGTACACCCTAAGATTTGCACCCTCCTTTTTACACAATCTACATCATCTGGCCACCGACTTGTCCAATTTGACTGTGAAACAACTTCAAACTAAGGTATCAGCTGCAAACTTGATATAATTTATTCCACCTAGTAAATTTGGCCAGTTACAATTTTTACTGTTAATTCAAACCGCCATTAAGTATTTGGGACAATACATTTGAATTATAAATTATTTTTGTACTTACACTGATACTGTAATTATAACTTGGTGTCCAGCAGTACTAGAAATCCTGAGAGTCCTGGAAATATCCTTGAATTCTACCTGTGTCCTGGTATTTCTCATAAATACAATCTTTGACTTTACATTAATTTTCAAAGATTCGAAGATGCTCAATTTTTTCCAACAACTTTCCAACAAGCTTGTTTCCAAGTGATTAGAGTTGCCGATGATGAAAATTGTCCGCTTTTCCATGTAATTGTTTCTTCTTGAAACTCAATGTGGCTGTGAAAAAATTTTGTCATTTTTTTAAAAATACCCCAAAACTAAAGAAACAAACCCTGTTAGTAACAATAACGTATACATCGATGCACCTGCATTTAATTCAAACATTTTTGATTGAATGTTAATTATATTATTATATAAAATTTTAATTATTATATGATTAATATTAATTGATTATTATTCCGTGATTATTATTATTATTATGAACAAAACTTTTGTTGTAACTGAGCAAAGTGTTGTTGACTTCGTTTCTCAAGAAAAAACTACTAAAATAATGTATCCTGTAGGGCTCCTAGTCCTTGAAAGGTCCTGTACAAGTCCTGGAATTTTATGCCTGATGTTACTGCGCACCCTGTATAAGTCTTATTAGGCAATATATATTAATTCACCATAACAAACCATACAAGAATGTTGAAATTCAAAATTGATGTTAAATTAATTTGAATGCCACTCACATTCACAAGGGCAACATTTCTTTGATTTGCCAATTTGATTAAAATATTCAGTCCTCATAAAAATATATTAAAAATGCTACCAATCTACTGATGCTTCAGTTAAGCGATTTGATCTAGCTTTCTAATTTGCATTGGTTGTTCTTGATTCACGTAGTGACAATTCTCTATGGTACTACGATTTAACAACTGCTTTGGTGTATAGGATGACCGAATTCCAAACCCAATAGGATTGCTGTATTCAGTTAGAATTTTGCATCCAGTTGATTATCTGGGGCTTATAATCAGATTATTATCTAGATGAACAACACTGACTTAATTGCACTATTGGATTGGTTACAAAAATTATTGATATGCTTGTTAAAATTTGTTAGATGAAATCATCGTCACTTGGTAGAACTGGTGTATCGCTAACAGCAAGTGGCAGTCGTAGTTGGAGCAGCAAAGATCTTTTGGCATTAGCAGGTCCAATGGGAGATTCTAATAAACCTAGAATACAAGTGGCCACGGAGAAGTTACACGAGTTATTTGCAGCGTTGAAAATTTCGGAGATGAAAGATAACGGTGAACCATATCAACCAGATGCGTTCCTGCAAGCATTGAGGTAATGATTTTGTTAAATTTTCGATTTTTAACCAACTATATTACTTCAGGTACGTTTTTAACTATGGTTAAATCTAAATAGTGATGTAACATACGATGATTCAATCGATGATTTCAGGGAGGTAAATCCTATATTTGAAGGCAATCAGCAACAGGATGCACACGAGTTGTTGGTTTGTTTACTGGACAACATACGAGAAACGTTTCAACTGCTTGTGAGGCACAGAGAGAGTGAATTCGGGCAGAATGGCGGAGGATCAGATTTGTACATTGATCAGGTAAATGATGTACAGTCTGAAACTAGTTCGAGTAAACGTGGCCTTCGCAAATCAAAGAAGAAGAAAAAGTTCTCTTCTAAAGGGAGCCTCAACTTTATCCAATCAAGTTCGAATGGAACTGCGCCACCCTCGAAACCATTAGAAAATGGTCACTTAGATGTTGTTGAAAGTAACAATGAACTTGCGGCACCTCAACCAGAGAGCAAAAAGTGCTTCATTTCAGAGGATTTTGAGGGGGTTAGCCTTCTTCGCACAACGTGTTTAGAGTGTGAACATGTGACTGAAAGAAAAGAAACATTTTGCGATATTTATGTTCCAATAGATATTGACCAATCCAATGAAAAAGGTGAGGAAATTCATACGTATTCACAGAATTGATCCTAGTTTATAAGATTGAAAATTAGCATATTCGTTTTGTAATGCCTACATTTTTTTGCATGAATTCCTCCACATTTAGAAGAGGATAAAAGATTAATGGACAGTAGCGAAGTGTATAGGAGAGCCGTAGTAACAAGTGAACTCTTACGGGGCCGAGATAAATACTGGTGCGCTTGTTGCTTACGTTACAATGAAGCGCGGCGTGCTGTGTGTTTTCCTTCCTTACCCAGGCTTCTCATACTGCAATTGAAAAGATTCTCAACCACAGCAGGGTTAGTTACTTTCAACTGGAATATTTTACGATAAAATTTCAGGTGGCCATGATTTTTTAAAATTAGTGTACAACAACAATTTTAAGAATATCCGACATTAAAGAATTCCCTTAGCCTATTGCTGATATTACTAAAATTTTAGGTAAAAGTGGTAACTTTCGTCTAGGAAACTATAAGAAGACGAGTACTATTAAAGTTGGAACTCAGATTCAAATGCAATACGAATGCACGTGTGTCGCGTATGTTCCGATATACCCGCAAGCACGTATTTATAATGTGTACAATATAAATTTCAGGTCGATGGAGAAGATCAACAATCACATGCCAACACCCTTAACGTTGCAATGTTTTTGCGAAGATTGTATAAATGATATACCGGGCACAAGTAGTAGAAGAGAAACTCGGCATGTCTACAAATTGTATTCAGTTATTATGCACCAGGGAGCAACAATGACGGCAGGTCATTATGTGGCGTACACTCGATTACCGGACGAATCTGCATCGTCTGAATATTTTAATTGCGAACGTGATAATAAGCGGCAAACTCCAACACAAAATAATAGTAATACAACATCGGACAAATCATCTGGTTTAATGAAATTCTTTAGATCGAAATCAAATGTCAGTGAAAACAAAGAACAATTAAATGTAATAAGAGTTGGCTGTCGCAGCATGGAGTGTTGTGGTATTCGTAGAAGTAAACATGGTGGGTCATGGCTAGAGTGTGACGACGAAGTAGTTAGGATAATTCCACTGCGCGAATTTGAAGAAAAATTGGCTCCAAATCCGCGGAATTCCGCAACGCCCTACTTGTTATTTTACGTCAGGTCGACGACATAAGCATTCCTCTGTGCAATTAGACTAATTAATAGTTTATAATTAAATAAATCTAAGATTTAGACGTGACAAATTGTCATTTGATGAAACATTTATGTACAGAAAAGAATCACATGCGGCAGAATTGAAGCATAAATATTGGAAATCTTACAAAAGTGTGAATCACGTTGAAATTTCCAAATTAGGGGATACTACTTTCACTATGATCACCATATTTACTGCTGTAACCCGAAGTATTTATAACTTTATTTTTTAAAACGGTTTAGTACCTGGGCTAAGTGTATGGCTGCAAATACATTTTTAGTGCACGTATAACGATTGCTTTATACTATATGTGCGACCTAGTTTTCCAAATATTAATGAAAGGGAAATTTGTTGATTTGTACAATCGTACTTGCTTATACCTATACACTTGGAAATCGTAAGTAGATGAATTTATAAAAGAACAAATAAATATATTTCTAGTTAAACGCGAGAAGAAAATGAGGGGAATAGCGGATGTAGACGTCGAATATTAAAATTTCCTAAGATATTATGGACATCAAATATCTCGTTAAATATCTAGTTGTCCGTAGAATAAATGAAAACATGTATTTCGTCGTGTAAACATCGACGTTTTTAGTATTTGGTGCAGGTATGTATTGTATACATCCGTATTATGTAGAACTTGAAACTTTGTTGCAAAAATGAATATACAAATTGATACCTCCCAACACAGATCCATACGATGCAGGTAATAGAATGTAGCATTCACTACCTCAAAATAATCTGTTACACTCCATTTTAACGGTTCAATTTCATCTTAGATATTTTTATAAGTTCGTCACACGTTCTTCCAATACTCTGTTAGGTATGCTGACAAATTTGTTACTGACCTCTTAAGTTTATAGATGGATAACTGCGTTCGCGGGGTACTCTCGTTATTTCAATTCAAAATAATATAAGTCTACAAAGTTTAAATGACATACAAAAAAATTGTCGTTTTGCAAGTAATATGACTCAACATTTAGTACTTGCGTTTAAACCAGTGAATAGTTTAAGTTCGCGAAAGAAATTAAATACCTGACAAATCCAATCATGAATTCGAAATACCCAACAGTAACATCTCTTTAGGCATTAAATATAATTTAGTTACCTTTACTCTGCCCAGTACAAAATGCTGCTGAAGTTCACCAATGATTTTAATCATTGAACTGTTTTTAAATAGTACTCTGACTGCTATGATGTAATATAAGGCATATACACTTTTTTTTTACTTATAAATTTTGAAATATATTTTCAAAAATGAATGAATCAATTTTGTGATTGCACCATATTTATTTTCGTGCTCAGAGCAATGTAATGGTTTTCGACTTCCAAACGTTTCTGGCGTATATATTTTTGTTGAACACGTGGAAGTTTATATTTGACGTTACAAATATCGTTGTATTAAGAATAAGAGTTGATAGTGCGCTACCATTGGTTTGGTTTGATGAATCCGAATCTGTTGTTAAATTGTAGCCAGCACACCCAACTGGTTGTGAATAACATTATTTTAAAAATTTTATTTTGAATATGTTCAAACATGATGATTCAATATAATGTACTCATTAAGCACATGCGATGCGGTAAAGTGACAAGAAATTTTACAGCTTTCCATAACTTGTTATTAGTTATTTATGTTCTTTAATGAATTAAAAACTATATAGTCGAAGTGAATTTGTATAGGAAGATATAAAATAGCATTGCTACATCTTCGTAAGTTCATATAAATTTGTATCTAATAATATTTGCAAATTGTTTAATTTTTTGTAAAACGCATATTGTTATCGAACAATAAAGATCATCATTAATAACTAATGAATCACTCACATATTTATCAAATTTAAGTACCCATTCTATAATCGGTGACTCTTGAAAATATTCAATTGAAAAACCTATTATGCAGTGTTTCAAATCTTATTACCGTATTGTTAATTTTTTTTAACAACAGATAGGTCCACATTTCTCGTGTATAAAATTATAAATTAGCTACCTAGTTCCAGGGTCAGCTGCCCCATGTTGTCATCATTCATTATTTGTCAGCCATGTTGATGTGGACATCACTATCTTCTGCTAAAAAAACGTACACGGATACAATATCAGTTATCTTAATGTATGTGAATTGACATTTGCACTGTATATCAGTCTTGACACCGCAAGCATAGACATGATACGAGATGTAGTTTGCATTGTCATAAATATTAGACTTGATTTAGCATTACTGAAAGTAATCTCTCACGACTAGTATAAAGTGACATGTGATGTAGACAAGATCTGAGTAAATTCTACAGACATTAATCGGCTCGATAGGAGAAGTTTTTTTTTATTCAATAATTTGTATTGCTCTCGCTATTATCGAAAATGAAACTAAAATTCAGGATTGCGGTACTTTTACTTTGCTTTATCTCAAAATCAACATTCGGCGATACAATTGATAACGAAGTAGACCAGTGCTCATTACCGGAAAATTTGATGAAAGAAATTGAAAGCTATGCCCCGACTGTTAACAAAATAATAAACGAAACTGTTAATGGATTGTATAAGGGTACAACATGGCAAGAGTTGGCCACATTTGTCGATAAGTTTGGTCCACGTTTATCTGGTAGTCAGGTTCTTGAAAATGCTATTGACTACATGCTCGATAAGTTGGTCAAACATGGATTGGAAAATGTGCACGGCGAAGAAGCAGTTTTACCTCATTGGGTCAGGTACATTACTTCGTTGTGTTCTAAAAAAAAGCCCAAGGAATAAATATGGTTTGATTTTTACAGAGGTAAGGAATCCGCTACCTTGCTTCAACCAAGAGTGAAAGATATTGCGATGCTTGGATTGGGGTACAGTGTCGGAACGCCCACAGGAGGCATTACTGCGTTAGCCATCGTACTAAAGAGTTTCGATGAACTTCGTCAACGACGCAATGAGGTGCTATAAAATTCTTGCAGACATACTTGGACAAATTTTACGTTTTCTCTTCTTTTCATATAAAAACGTAGTACTTATGATGTATAATTTCTAGGTGCCTGGAAAGATAGTTGTTTATAATCAAGATTTTGTGAGTTATGAAGAAACTGTTATATACAGAAGCAGGGGAGCGTCAGAAGCTGCAAAATTTGGCGCAGTGGCAGTCTTGATCAGATCTATCACACCAGTTTCTATCTACTCACCACATACTGGCATGATGACTTATCAACCAAATATTACTAAAATTCCAGCTGCGTGTATCACAATTGAAGATGCGGCCATGTTAAACAGAATGGCTGACAGAGGTAACAAGCATGTCGATAATCTCCCATACTTACGTTAAGTATTTTCGATTTTGTAGAATATATTCATGATGATGAACTATGTTTTCAGGCGAAACGATAAGGATCAATATTAGAATGGAAGCCCAGTCTCTACCAGCAGTCAAGTCTCGGAACACAATTGCAGAAATCATTGGAGCTGAGAACCCTGAGAAAGTAGTAGTTGTATCCGGACATTTAGATAGCTGGGATGTAGGCCAGGGTGCTATGGATGATGGAGGTGGTGCATTCATATCATGGAACTCTTTGAGAATCTTGAAAGCTCTAAATCTACGACCACGAAGAACGATAAGGTATATTGTTAATGACCCAGTGTCTGAAAAAATGCATTGCTACTTCAAAATCATAAGTCTCACAAGAATATATCGAAGCTTTAAGTCAATTTTGAATTAATTCTGATTAACAGACAGTATTAGTATCCAAGGAAGAAAAATAAGTTTCTTAAATTTATAACTAGTAACAATTAGTCAGCTGGAAACATATACTTAAATTATTGGAGTAAGTCAACCATTACCAAACGTACCTTAAGCTGATTATATATTTTACAAAAGGGCTATTCTTTGGACTGGTGAAGAGATTGGGATTGTCGGAGCTCATCAATATATTCAGTCACACAAAGCTGACAGGCAAAACCTTCAATTTGTGATGGAGTCTGACGTAGGTACATTCACTCCGATAGGACTTGCCTTTACGGGTTCGAAGGAAGCCCAATGCATTCTGAAAAAGATAATGAAGTAAGTTTATACTTAACTTGACATACGCATTTGCATTTTTCCTCTCACAAACGTTTTTCATCAAAAAGTTCTCATCCTTTTCATTACTTTTTAGCTTATTGGAACCAATAAATGCTACAATGGTTCGAAACCCAAACGAAGGCCCTGATATAACGGAATGGGTGGATTCAGGGGTACCAGGAGCTTCGCTGTGGAATGATAACGGCAAATACTTTTGGTACCATCATTCAAATGGTGACACCATGTCCGTTGAAGATCCGCATGCACTCGACCTATGTGCTGCATTGTTCGCTGCAGTTTCATACGTTATGGCTCAGCTGAGTGTTGATCTACCACATAATAACTAGTATTGCTCATTTACATCACCGTGAAATTACGTCAAGTTTATAGTAATATTTCCAACTTTTATAATAAAATACAAAATATATCAGAATCAGCTTACGATTAGTCTACAAAGAATTTTTATCGAGTTACTTAATCAATTATCAAACAGCTCTCTATATCTATTGCTACGCAGCGTAAACATAGTTGATTAACTAGAATTTGTTACAGAAGTACTTAATCTATTTTACTGTTGAAACACTTTGTCGAAATCCTATCTCGTTACGGAAAGTATAAAATAGATGTTTCTTGACCGCATTCTACTGGTTTGAAAATGAAGCCGAAATGCTGTAAAAAATCAGTTTAATTTAAATTCTTACATTAATAATGCCTAGTGTCTGTACAATAGTAAATTGTTATAGCATGTAACGTTCATTTTCCTAATCAATATATACTGCTGTCCAATTTATACATTAACACAACTGCGCATCAGATTTCAACTGCAAGAATAATACGTATTCTCTTTGCTTGGTGTACAGTACTTTTTTCTCCAACAGCAGCATATTACTTGATAGATAATTATATTCTACACTCAATTATTACAATTAAAATGTTACTAAACATATATTTTCCCTGTAAAAATCGTCGACTCAGATTAACGTGTCCTCGTCTTGGGTTTGAAATACCATAAGTAAAGAGTGCTGGGACGATGATCGCTGACTGTTTGTTAATAAGGCAGTTTTTTCTCCTCCACTTCCATTAATCGAACAATCAGGTGAGCTACCGTCGCATACAATGTAATTCGTTGTCGCACTACTGGTAGAGGGTAGATCGTTGAGATCAGGTGAGGCCAAGGGCGGAGCTGATTGAATTCCGCTTTCCAATGACATAAGTTGCATGCTATAAGATTCGCGATAACCGGAAGTACTCGAAGTTTGTGAAATCACGCTGGTATCTTCGTCCCACGATATGTCCGATTGTTGATGATTTCCACGACTATCATTGTGTCCTTGACGAGCAGATAGACTACGCTTCGATCGAATAGATGACGATTCAGATGGGATACCAGAAACTGATAGTTCCGTAGCTGTTGGTGGAGTCGAAGCCATCGGTTGATTGGAAGTATCTGGGGACTCCAATTTTATATGTGACACCTGAAAATTATTGTTTCATGTTTCAAATTCATCCTTGCTATCTTGTAAATACATTTCATTGAAATGTTATCAAAATAAGACTCTGTCATGTCTGCCTTGGACCGTCCAATCTGGTTTAAACCTTATTAACATTTTTGGGTACTATGCCATACACATACTTCAATACGACTCCTTCGACTTTTTCTTAAGCGAAAGGTTTTCTTGCTTTGTCCTGTTGAACGCTGTAGACGTGGTCTGATGCTGCGAGATTCCCCAGAGCTGTCCTCGGTTGGACTGCTTGGACTCAATTGAGTTGTTAAGGTTTCTCCTGCACACAAGGTGAAATAAATATATGTGTAAGTTTTGTATAAATATTCAACAGTTGCCGCATTAGTGAAAAAAAAAAAATTACTACTCGTGCTACGTTTTAAAATTAGGAAGATAATTTTGTTACTCATCACCTCTTAGGATAAATATTTTTATGATACGTATTTATACACTTTTATTTTATTGTGAAATTATCTTTCCAGAATTTTATTACTAAATTGAAAAACAATAGCAAGCATAAATGAAAAACTCATATAAATATGTACAATATCTTGGTTTAGTTACAGATTTTATAATGTTTGTTATAGGAATTTGAAAAGAAGAAAGTAACAAGAGTTCATTGCTACGAAATGATCGTGCAAAATAAAATAGATTTTACACACAGAAAGAGATACAGAAAAAGACAATGTGGACAAAAGACATACGAAGATGAAACGAACAAACTGATCGATTATTTTATGCATTCTTGAGAAGTTAAAGACTTTTTTTCCGAATATGTCGAGTACTTTTCAAAGATATCAACGCTGGCTTGTTCTTCTATTTTCAAACGCTACGAGACCGGGTGATATAAATTGATTCAGGAAGCATCATCCGGAGACGAATGATCTGTGATAACCGAAACCATTCGAAGTATCGAAAAACAATATTTTATATGTTTTCGATCAAAGGTGGTTGCCTGTTGCTGTTTTCATTTTAACAAAAATGATTTTACAAGAAGATGGAAGTCAAGACCGGGTCTAGGCGTGCTGCTAATGAATCTTGATATAATGGAGGGAGGAAGGATTTACCTGAAGAGTGCCTAAACTCTACAGAAGAGACAAAGCGCAGTTTGGACGTCTTTTGATGAGGTAATATAGGGTGAGACTTAACATTGTTATGTTCATCATTAGCAGAAGATGGTTGGGATCTATCTGAAACATGCCACATTGAACGTCTAGTATGAGGACAGAACGATCATCAGACAGTAGGACTGACCACTCCATTGTGTAATGTTGTAATTCACATCTATACATTTACAGAGAATATTATTTGCTATATATAGATTATTGTTTATGAAGTATATTTATAGATAGAATAATTATGAAATACAAAATTTGAATTGTGGCAAAACGATGGACTATTTTTTGTGTGGTTTTTTTGTTTTGTTTTGTTTGTTAATAAAAAAAATTGTATCGTAATTTTCACATCTTGTTCAAAGTTAAAGAAATGTTGATTTCTGCACAATTTATAATTTTAATATTTGGACAATGTTTTACTAGAAAAATAATAATTACTTCGCTGAAAAATGGAAAACCAAGGATCAAATATAACATAACATAATTTCTAATGTAATTTGCGTGTGCAAATGATTTTAGATATCATTGAAAGAATACTTTGTTTAAGTTGAAATTATTCTGTGTTATTATATAGTATATTGATTTTTATGTGAGCCTATTTTCAGTAGAGGGAAACGTTTTAATTCGAGAAAATGAAGTTGACGGCGGAGCCCATGTGTAAAACAAGCACTGATTAGTCTTATGGCTGTCTTTCGCTGTTTTGAACGTTAAGGGTATTGCCTAGATTCAACACCATTAACCCATTGAGACACACATTGGTTTTGTTTTTAAGTTAAAGGCTGAGTGAATATCGCACGGCTTTCGAAAAAATATAATTATTAATTTAAGTTAATTATTTCGAAACAATGATCGATGTTATTTATCTCATGTTTGTTTCGTGTTACAAAGGAAATTTTTTTTTGAAATCGTCACTATCGGTATATCTTTAATATTTGATTCAAACCTAAGATGACCGAATAGTTACTAGCAAGGTGAACAACAAATGAAACGTTTTGTTTTTATTTTTCTCGCACAAAGCACGGGGATGTTCCTATTTCTTTTCCGGTTATATCAGGCTAATTTACACTGGTGACAATCTCTCTGCATTCTGCTGGTCTCAACCGCACGATTTGGTTACAGATCACAGGATAAAGAAAAGTCCGAATCTGCTACTAGGCAACATCCTTAAACCCCCCCATCGAAAGTGAAAGTATTAAATTATTATCATTGAACAATAAACATGTAATGGGAAATTGTTCAGCTAACTGAATTGTTGATATGTTGATCCTTTCTTACATTAGTAGTGAAAACACCATAGAATAAGAAATCATATATTCACTCAATGCAAGTAATAATGTGACAAAAAATAATTCGAACAAAATGCAATTTACAAAGTTATTAGTGTATTTGAATTAGAAGTAGAATATTTAGTGATTACAGTATTGTTATTTCAAAAATATATCGATAGTTACACCACTGATATTGATATCAGTGTGTAAATCATATATATGTATATATATTAATATATATATCATCACCATCAGCAACGATATATATCGTACATACAAATTAAGGTGGTCGTTAATTCGGGTTTGGAGAAACTTTCGGCGCGACGCCCTGAGATTTATGCCAAACTGTTCGAAAATAATGTGTTAAAAATTTCACTTCGCTAATCAATGGAACGTCGTGCACCATCAGGATCGAATCTCCTCCATTGAGAATTGATTCTCGAGTAGATATTTGACCTACATTATTTTTAATCACTGGGGGCGTTACGATGAAAATTTGTCTATTCCCAAATTAGAGACCAGCCTAATGTATAAATACATATATCTGTGTAAGTAACATAATTGTCTGTTGCGGATTGACGAACGATGATCACCGTATCTAGAAGTTAATTCAATTTTACTCCAGACTGATCAACATATTGCAAAGAAAGGCACAAAAGCAACTATATGTATATGTATAGTAACGAAGTGGCTACATAATGATAATGGGATACCAACTGTTGGATAATACCATTGTCTAAATACTGCTATGTAATAAGTTTATCATAATTACATAATATATGGCAAATCAATATGTAACGAATATGCTAAGGGAAAAAACAACACAGGACAAAATGCAACAGAAGGTGAGTGAGTACGATTAGAATGGTATCAAGAGTATATTAATATTTAGATACGTAATAGTGTGAAGCATAAAGGATATACACACGTAGTATATGAAAAAGTGTGATAATAATAAGTATAGACTTGCGTAGATTCTGTGTGCTTACCTCTGTTCCCTAGCTAGCAATGGAAGCAACGTAACATCAGTGTGTCAATATATCTGAATCTCAGGTACAATACTTTATCTTCATGATTGTTTTTTTTTCTTTCTTTTCTCCTTATACGTGGTTTGTGTCATTTTTCACGCCTTTCAACTTATTTAAATATACTAGGTGTATATTTGAGATCATCTATAGAGTGTCGGTGTAACTGAATTAAGCTCAACAATAAACAATAAATGATGCCAAATGATACATTTAATTTGTTTTCACATACGTGGAGCTTATGGCATTACCCTCTCAACGAGAATTAACATATTTATTCAAAACAATTTTCTAATTGTAATTAACAATGCTAGTCAAAGAATTAGTCAAAAGTAAATCGTAGATCCAAAATTATTCCGAGTAAGAAAAAGTAAATTATTCATTGTGGGAAGAGTTGATCGAATAGTTCGTAGAACGATTGCAGTCAGACATGTCTCAGTTATAATTTAGAAGAATGATAAACAAAACTGCGTAAAATCCTGATCAATAGTCGTGTATTCAAAACTATGAAGATAATATTGCATTTTGGTATGATTTAAATTACGAAGTATCTACATTTTATAAGTAGGATTACTTTTGTGTGAGCACCTGCTGCAGTGCCATAGACAATGGCTTAATCCAACTGTGGTACCTACTGTGTTTATCTGTCAGAAGTACTTTGGTAAACGGCTTGTGTCTGTGGGAATTTCATTTACTATCTGCGAAAGACACGCAGTATGGTTCACGTCTCGACGTTACAATATTGTAATATAAAGATCTGGAAAGATCAGATCAGCTGTAATATTGGTAATTCAAGTATTATACTTGAATTATTTACATTTTAAAAAGAAACATAATGTAAAGATTCCCTTGACTTCACGTTCGTCATTGTATCTCAGTTTGAAAATGAACAATAATCAGAGATTAAACAAGTGTAGCCTTCATGCAAAATACTTCTGACATTTTAATTAATATAATTACGTTGATCTACCGTTAATTTGTTTTGTTAGGAACATAAAATTTAAATTATTTGGAAAAAAGTCAGCGGAAAAACAAAATTAAATTAAATACCTGTCGAAAGTGGCTGATCCGTTTGCACGTCCTTAGTACTGTACTCGCTGACTTCCTTCAATGTTGTTGATCCAGCACTTGTACTCGACGCAGAGCCTGGAACGGAATGAAAAGTTGAAGATAAGAAATAGAGTCCGAATCTATAGTTTGAATTAAATTAAGCCTCGACAAACTGTGTACGATTTCTCGTACATGTACTCCATGTAGACGATATTCAAAACAGAATGTGCTTTCTTCAAATCAAAGTAAGTATATGTTGTAATCAATGAGATAACGCTCGCATAACGTTCACGTTGTCGTATTACAAATATCGTAATCGTTCTAATGATACGGGCGTGCCCCTAATATTGTAAATATCATAGTCAAAGCATTTATCATTGAATATATGTGCAAGGGTGCGACTCGATGCGATTCCTATGCTGGTATGCCGCTGGAGATCGGATAGTAAAATTTTGCTAAAGTTGAAGACGGGAGACAAGCATACCTCTGGTGACATTAGTAGTTGGTTGTACTGAAGTTGGTGGATGTATGACAGGGAATTGAGGTTGAATCGCATGTGCTGATTTTGGGATGAGTGATTGATTGTAAGTGTGTGGTGGAGTTGGATGAGACACTGGTGTAGGCTGAGAATGTTGAGAGGGAGTCTCTGCAGGGGTACGATTGATATGAGCACGCGAACCGAGATCCCCTGTAAGTAAGTCGATAAGAGAAGGTCTCTGAGTCCGTCCATGTTGCCCCTCGTTGCTATTCGGTATCGCATTCGGAGCTCCTGGGTGCATGTCAACTACACTCCTTTTTGGTTCCGGTTGCATTTCGTCTGAAGAAAGTCAAGAGAATTTGGCGTATATTTAACAATTAATTCCACATCGTTATCCTGGCATTGCAGGATACAGTTGAAGACATGCTCACCGAACTTACGGTCGTCGATTTCCTCTTTCAGATCTTTCAGATCATGAGATAAGTCAGTCAATAAGGTACCGCGTGATTTTGGAACCGGCATACCAATTCCGTTGATTTTTTTTCTAATAATGCTCTGCATGTTTCTCTCGTGTTCGGATATTGGTGGCTGCCCAATTTTGTGCACTATAAAGGGTAACATTTGTATGTAAAGAGCTGTCCGATGAGTGACTACAAATTCCAAAAAGTCCCACAAATGTATCGATGCCTCGTTGCGCTTGTTCAAAAGTCGCATGGTGCGTAAAATTCTAGGCCATTCTGTCTTCAGTTCTGCTTCGAAGCAAATGATCATAATCTTCAATGCTAAAGGATAAAAAGATTCAAAATACTGCACACACTGTGTGGATTTTCTCGGATTTCACAATCCGTCAAGATATTGTTAATTTATTGCATCAGAAAATATCATTACGTACCTAAGAATGCAACTTGATACAATGTTAATGATATTTTTGTTGGCGCCTTTGCATCCCTGGCAGTGAACGTCAAGCTACCGGTTCTCATGTCGGTCGCGGTTTTTAAATTTTGTGCTGTAATGGGAGCAGTTTTTGCCGTCGGTGGCCACAAGGTATTCAAAACAGCTGTCAGAGTAAAACTTATGTCTGCCTGTCTCAATTTGGGAACATCTGGATGAAAAATGGATTAGATTATTGAATGAAGCATATTCTGTAGGATTGATTATACGTAATCGATTGGTTCAATGAAGAATACAGAAAAAAAAGAAACTTTAACATTTGCGCATGGTTATCTTACCCTTTCTGCCCGTGCCAACACGCAAGAATAGAGGTATTAGTAGATTCAGAAGTACACTTTCCGTTCGATTTTGAGTAGAGAACATTGATTGCCCTCCGCAGACATTCTCCAATGAATAAACGTCCCCGAGAGAAATTACGTGGAGAGCTATCAAGCGTAATACTGTTGAACAAAAATGCTGCGGTGGTATTTGACTCATTAGAGCAGCTGATGCAGCCGATGCTACTTCCACCAAGCCAGTTGTATCCCCAATTATGAGAGCCTATTGGATAAAAAAAGGTGCACATAAATATGTAGCAAGTACCTAAGTATGGTCGTAAGAAGAAAGAATTGTACAAATAACTTTACCTGGCATGTGCTTAGAAGTGTCTTTAAGTGTTGAAAATGAGCAATGTACGGATATCTTGACAATGTTTCATAAACACCCTTCAACAGATCACCCGCAGCTTCCCAGTCGGTGTTTCGTCTGATTGAAGCTTTTTTATAAATTTTACTAAATGTTTTGTCAAGTCGTCGCAAAATAATTATTAAAGCTGGCCTCATATCGTCGTTGGACCATTCGGTAGATGGGAGTATATCATTCATGTATCTTCGCAATCCTCTGCAACCCATTGTGTCGGAATCGTAGGGTGAAATCTTTAAAAGGCTGTGAGCAATGTCCGCTAGTCTCTGAAACGAATCGTGTCAAACTTACTGTCAAAACTGACGGACTTCGATAATATCTTCCACTCTTCTTCAATATGTGTTACCATAATAGTCACTCACCACGTGGCATTTGGAATCAAGCAATTCAATTGCTTTACCATCCTGAGTTGCTTTTTTATTCAATTCGGCAAGACGCAGAGAGCATCTAGCAAGGAAGTCTCCTACCATATTCAGGAGAGTATCTCTTGGTCTTCTGAATTCAGTCTTATGGCAATTTTCCGAGTCTTCGTTGTCTCTGTCGTACAGAATTTTCGTCCTCGAATGTTCTATATATTTATTGTGGGTTTCATCATCAAAATCAAAACCAGGCGAATACGGACCTTTACCGTAATTTCTCTGACTGGAGCCTTTATGTTCCGGGCTTGATCTCTGCGGCCCGTTGTAATTTCTGTATGGAGACGCGAAACATATGTTGTATTATCAAGAAACAAGTATCGTTACTTTAACATACTTAGTCAGAGCTTCGGAGTTGTTGACTAATGTCTTCACAGCAATGGCTAATTGATTAATAATTTCCTTTTCAGTTTTTCCTTCTTTGTTATAAGTAGGTGATTGAATTTGCTGCACATAACAAGGTAGTATTGCCTCCAAGATGATCTACAATATACCAATAATATGCACATTTATCACATGTAAAAAGGTCACCAAGATGTCAGCTATACGAAGCCTCAAATACATTTTACTCAAAGTGTTTGTAACAAACCAGCATTTGTTGCCCACGAACTGAATCAGCTGCATATGCAATAACCATAACACAAAGAGAGATACAGTCCAAAACTGTAACCATTTCATTTTCATCGTGGTAACAAAAATCAATAGCCTTTAGCGGTTTATCTTCTTTCACCAATTCGCCAATATTTACAGGATCCGGTGATGGGGTTTCCAAGCTTAACAAAAGATTGAACAGGCAAGTAGACGCAACCTGAAACGTAAGATCTCGTTATTAATTGATTATTCAATTCGGGATCGCGTTACCAACGTCTGTATAAAAAATAACCTGCCTTGTGCGCTTCCCCGTGTACGCTCATTTCATCGGTGTCTAAAATTGCCGATACGCTACCAAACATTTGAAGTATGAAAGGTTTTCTGTTCATAAGATAAAATTGTTTGACAGCGTATTCAACAGTGGTCTTCACCAATTTGTTTGTTTGATGATTGGAGTACAGTTGCAATAACGTAGGCATAATTAGTAAGTATCCATTTGTTGAAAATATATTTTTAAAATTGTGAGCAGCATTGATGTATGTAGCCATTACGTATCTCAAAATACACGAATCTTCACTGTGCAGTATTATTGCTCCGTTTAGAACATTGAGAAACAGATGAATGTCACCAGAATAAGCAAAATTTCCTGCCATCGCTTCAAACATTCGAGCAATTAATCTCACCCACATAAATTTGTGCAATACATCTAAGCCGAGGAGTTCCTGAAATATGAATTCCACAATTCAGGGCCTAAAAGTTGATAAATTTGTCACAAATTTCTGTACTTCACTGTCATCTATTGTTCAATAAGGCATTTTCAATTTTTAGACAAAATTTTGAAGTATTTTACTGCATAAATCCCTTTAGCGTCATAGCATCATCACTGTAATCGATCAGAAACATAATCACCTTCCCAATTTCTCCACCTTTGTAGAGATCGAGGTCAGCCTCTAGTGCTTTTCTTGGAAATGAAGGAAGTTTCATAAGTTCTTCGTGTAAAAATACTACTCTCTGGACAACCATATCCACATTTTTCAGAATCGCCCACGTTAAGAGCACCTTGCCGATCTCTACAAACTTATGAATCAATTCCTGACGCTGTAAGGCATTGAAGGCTTCTTCGGGTTTCATGTGTACAAGTTCAAGTTGGGGGTACTGAGACCGCTTGAAAAAATAGTAATCTCGCACGTACGAGGTCGGGTTGTGTATTTGGTCTGGAAAAGTACTATTTTGTAAAAAGAAAATGCTTAACGCTACGTAAATAAACGTTGTATCAATAAAAATGATCAAAAGCGACTCACGTGTTTTGTAGTCGATCAAAAAATATTCCTTATGTTTACTTTCTTCTATGCCAAAAAAATCCACAGATTCTCTCAAGATCTGACAAAATTGCGTGTCTTCTTGTACAGGAAATTGTGACGGGATTCCACCCGCATCTGGATCCTGCGGACCGTGTACTATAATCTTTTTGGCCGATGGTACATTGGCCGTGAGAAGAATGGACGCATCGCACTGCTCTTTTCTCAGTATTTGCTTCAAATCTTTGAACATTATTCCATGTACGCTGTGTACTACCTAGATGGAAATAGTAAACATTGTACGTCGTTGAAATAAAATGTGGGTGATAAATCTCGTGGTGCAACTAAAAACAGACCATAAATACGTGTAACAAGGTCGTGAGTTTTCGAGAAAAGAATAAGAGTTGTTATCTACCATCCATAATATTGACAAGGCTGTCCCAATGAGCTTTTGTCCTTCTTCATGCGGTGAACGTACGTAAAACATAACATATCCTATGATGTAATTGTACAGAGCAAAAGCGGCCTGTTGTGGAAGTTTTGGAACAAATCTGATGAGATGTCTAAGGATTTTGAACATCAGTTCCTGCTTCTCCCTTGTCAAACGCTCCAAAACGTAGCGTAAAAACAAAGCACTGTCCTCTACCAAGCAATTCCAAATCACCTATTGAATGTAATTAATTATTGTTATTTAATAGGGGTAAATTTAAGCTTAAGTAGAAGGTTGACTCGCCTGATAAGCAACTTCATAGACTGCGTTCCCATCTTCAGAAACCGCAGCGTCGTCTAAAAGATTAATTATTTGTATAACAGCTGAACACAAAGACGACGGGAACAACGACAGAGCAGATTGTCCGTGATGCGAAGTGTTTCTGGGTACCGATTCGCCTGGATCTTCGTCTCCTACGTTTCCTAGAAAAACAAATTGTTAAATTTGCTCAACACATTACCACGTCGTGATGTCAATTTTCTCTAAATAACCGAGGATACCTTCATCATGATCGTCGCCAACAGGACTAGGCTCGTATGCCGCTTGTACCGTAATTGGTATAGTGGTAATTAAAAAATTTTCTCTCTCCTCCCGTTTTTTGTCATCCTGTGCCTGTAGAGCTTTTTTTATAAGTTCAGTTTGCTGTTTCTTACGAGTTTTCGTTGCTGTCACCAACGACCTCTGAAATGGAATAATACAAATGCTGATAAACAGAGTAAAAATAATGATACAATTTAGCCAGATCATGAATTTGCCATTTACTTACATGACGTTCCTGATTAATCGTTACTTCTTCAACTTTCGTTTTAACTTGAGGCATCCATGGTGGATCGACAACTGGCAACGATTCTATTCCAATTTTAGGAGAAGGCAATGTGAATTCTATACCAGGCGGTGGGACTTTGAAGGTCATATGAGCAGTTTCTTCCATACGGGGCCAAACCTGATATCGGAGTTTCCAAAGTACTTGAAATCTAAGAATAGCGTTTATTCTAATTGTGGTATTTGTATGATGTAGGCCGTGATGCATTATATCGCTTGCTTGGTTCGGGGCTCGCACTGCCGAAATGATAAACAAGGATGCCGCTGATGCGGCAACTTCTTGGTTTGATTCAAGCAGAAGTTCCCAAGATACGGAAAGAATATCAACAAATAATTCTTCTGACATCACAACGGCGCCTTTAACTAATGTTGCTAATGGTGTATGGAAGGCATCTTTGACCTGTGGGTAAGAGTTGTGTCTTGCTTTAGTTTATCTCACACCTACGTTCATTTGTATTCTATGAGTATCGATACAGAGTTGCGTGCTTAACAGAGAGCGTAATATCTGAATTAAAAGAACTCGTGTTCTGTGCTTTTTACTCGACATAAATTAGTTGAGTGGACTGAAAAAATTTCAACCTTAACTTAAAGCGCAATATTAAAAGCTTTTTATGATACAGTACCACAGATGAAGAAGCGTCGATCTATGACTATTGGAAGAATATGCCCGCTCAAAGAATAATGACTGTTTCGATCACATTTAAAAAAAAGAAACATCTGAATTATACATAGAGCAGTTAGATTACCTGAGTTTTTATGTATTTTGAAATTGGTGGCAGGTTTTTGGATCGATTATCTTTATCGGGTCTTTTCGATGAATCTTTCCCTCTGTCAAAATCTGATTCTGCGATATCTTTAGATGAGTCTCTGTGCCCTCCGATCAGTCTACCAGATTGAGAACCATCCAAGGCTCTCTCAATCCTGAATGAATTATTACATTATTAACAAGCTCAACAACGTAAATCGACTAAAATTACAAATTCAGATAAACCCACCTGTCTTTTCTGCCCATGCTATCTTTTCGACGAACCGGTGAGACTTGAGTACTGGCTTGATCGGAAACCTTGCGACTTCGTTTATCTTTTTTAGTATCATCTTTTTTATCTGTATCGAAATCGAATGTACCAGTTCCATTGATAATCCCGAACTCCTCTCCGTAAATTTTTCTAATTGATTTTATAAGCCTGGCGCTAGCGCGCATTTGTCGTCGATAACATATTGGGTGGCAGAAATTTTGATGAGAACAATAAAAGTTGAAGGAATTTGCTATTTGCACAACTACCTGAAAGTGCATGAAAACATTGTGTTTCATTTATGACAAGTAAATAGATTTACACAAATATTGTGTTTGCTTACTTTTAGCCAGGGAAAATTTTTGTTGGTTTCATCAGTGTCGTTGCTATCACTTGGACTCTCAGGAGGTTGATCATCGCTAAGTATTCCTGGAGATTCTTCGCCGCTTACTTCGCCACCAAGTCCTGGTTCGGAAGTATCACTCCTGTCTGATAAAGAGCTCACTTTCCTTTTTGACTGAATAGAGTCTGCACGTTTTACAGTATCTAAATTAGAACCAAAGCGCAACACATAATTGATATCTTTGTTGGTTCGTAAAATCGACTCGCGATACTACGAAACTATTATTTGACATCTGGTACGAAATTAACAGTTGGGAGTCGCTGTCTTTATAACAATCTGTCTTGTTCCCAAGAGGAGCTAAGATAGTAATAAACTTACAAGTTTCACCCTCTCCATCTTTCCCATCTTTGGTGCCTCTGCGTAGCTTCAAGCTTCTTCGTTTAAAGGATCCAGTGGGATTACCTGCTGTTCCACGACGCAACAAAAATGGACGCCCCTGTGGAGCAGGAGCACGTTTACTCTTCTCCTTTTCGTTAATTTGTATCTCCTCTCCTTGAATTGTTACAGTAGACTTGCTACTACCCTCCGATTCATTGTCCGGTTCGTGCAGTACAAAACTAATTTTTCTCTCTGCAAGGTATAATATACATGCGAGATGAGAAATTTCAAGAGTAGATACTTTAACTGTTGGACTTGTAGAGAATCTCGCAAGACTCACCTGCCTCTCGATCTCCAGCAATCGACTGGAGACTTTGTGCCGATGTCTGGGAATGCCCCATTGAAGAAAGAGCCATACTCCAACGGCGATTGGCTTCACGACTATACATTCTTTCCCATGGTGGAGGTCGTTCCCGAGTTGACAGTCTGCTGGACTTTGGCAAAGTCTGATATGTCTCTCTCAAAAATGCTGTTATTTCCAAAAGAAGTGTACAAGCCACCAGGCGAAGAGCAATTGGACATTGAGATCCATAACCATTGATACTGGCTGGAATATGCATCAGTGGGAAATTTTTCAGATCGAGGTCAACCGTTTCACATGCAATAATCCACTACTAAAAATATAGTGGTCATGAGCCGTCATTGTAAATCATTTAATAGTGAGCATGGGATTACCTTCATCGAGAAAGTCCTCCTCCTCATCCTCCACCACTAGTTCCTTCTGTTTATTTTCGTCAGAAACCATCGCCGTTATGGCATCCACGTTATGCTTATCCTCAGCAAGCATTTCTTCTAGTCTTGTACCAATGGCCTAAAGGTAAAAGTCGAATATTGATAAGTGAACACAAGGTCTCGTAGAATTCCATTTTGACATTCAAACCATTCCTAGTCACCTCTGCCCATTGGTAGAACAATTTTCCAGCCGACCGCTGCAAAACGTGTGTTCGTCGCAGACCAGTAGGTGCATTGCGACTGTTAAGTGGAACGGAAGGGCGAAAGATTGGGAAATTTAGTTTCATCCATGTCGGCCAATGGCCTTTATTGCATTGGTGTACAAGATGAGCACATTCCAAAATGAGTGCGGCACGAGCTACGACAGGTGCGTGTGGCTAGATGAAAGAGAAAGTTGTACTCGTAGAAATTATAGTTGAGTAGCTTGTCATGATCAGCTGAGATCCAAAAGATATTTGATAAATACTTACCAAATCCAGGATGGCTGCCATCAAATGATGATCTGGTACGGAGCCTGGTTGACAAGTTTCCAGTAGAAATGAAAACCTCAGCATACCAGTGTGCACCAAGGAAATGGGAACCATTTTTCTTTCTTTCAATACTACGAATTCTGATTCCCTGGATGCCTCGCCGATATCCATAGAATTTTTTCGGCTGAAATCTGCAATGAGTGGAGTACAAAATAAGATCCGTTGATTTTCAGGATCTCTGTCAACTTACAACATCCTGGTGCTTCTTCCAAACTCTCTTTCTTTTTTCCCTTTCCTAATCCAATCTTATTCAACTGATCCTCCATTCTACGCTTTGCTTTCTGTAGCGTTTGGCCAACCCTAAAAATGGATTGATTTGAATTCTCACACAAAGTGGAAAGTCATTTGGAAATGAATAGGCATTAGCATATTGAATGATGTAAAAGGAGAAGAATTCATAAGCCATGTTTCATCTTTCATCGAACTCGCCATTTTTCTTACCCTCTTCCACCTCTTGAAGTACTCCGATAATAGGCATGATGTATACTTGGTTGCCTGATGAAACTACCTTCTGTTGGAGATTCGCTGCTATCATGGCTATCCGTGGAATCAGTTCGGCCGTATTCTTTTCGGAACCAATTTACTAGAAATCGAATGTGACAGACTTACGATCTGAATGAACGCAGATGAATCAAACAATAGTAGAGTCCCCTACCGATTCCTCCAATTTGAAAGCGCTTTAATTTTCGCGACTTTGCAGATCCCATGCAGGACTCAGCAATTCCTAAATTTCGCTCGCTTTGCCTGGGAGTTAGAATGTAATGTTTCCTTCGCAAATTCCCCGACGGACTTTGGCTGATCTTTGCATTTTCTTCACTCATTTCCGTCTCCAAGAGGCTCTGCCAATAAGCATATAATTATTTTAAGCCGACGTAGTCCTTTCGACGTAATGCTGTTGTATCTTGTATACCTACGGCACATGTGGAGGAAGTGCTCCGCTTTTTGAATAAAAATTTACGGGTTCCTCTGTCATCCATAACGTAGCACGAGTCCGCGCCAAGGTCGATGTTTTCTTCTAGTTCCGATTGATGTATGTGCCTGTAATTAACATCTTCAGCTTTACGTTTCAGCCAACTTTGCAAGGTGAATTGTAGTTGTTACCTTATGACACGAGTTGTTTGAATATTGCTGTTACTTCGTTTGTTGGGTCTGTCAGCAGAATCTAGCAAACCGCTGAGAGCAACTCGACGGAAAACTCCACCGTGAGCTTCCTTAATGTAAGTCATTAACTGCCTGAGATCACAATGAATGGTCACATTTTCCTGAGACTTCAGTTCCTTGAAAGATTTTACAAATCTCGTGACCAGAGTCTTAAACACGTTGCACATTATTTGCCCCTCTATACCACGACCTCCGCCCCCGCCTAGGCCAGCACCAAAATTAGTTGCGTACCCTCCCTGTGATGCAACATCTGGGGATTTGCTCGAGGTTCGTTTCTGGTCTGCAGCGCGTTAGAGGAGGAACAGAAAAACAGGGAGAAAATGATTAGAATCTGAAAAACTGGTCAGAATTTTACCTGATGTTACTCACTAAGTGGAGATAATAACGAACTTGGATCTACGCAGAATCCCACATAAGCGTGAAAGAAATCCAATATCTCTGGTATGGGTTGATCACGAATCATACTTCGTAAAAACTTTGAAAACTGTCGAGAACTTGCGCGATGTAATTTGCACAGTATTGTTTGACCTTGCGACCGAATAAAGTCCGCAGGTGGACCACGCATGCCTTCCGCACAACCGTGTGGACAGCCCAAGTGTTTCAACACTCTGATCACACAATTCATCAACAAATGATGTGGAGTTACTTCCACCCCGGTGCGTCTACTATTACTTTTCTGTTGCTGGTCATTCGTCGGAGAATCGTGCTTACTTGGAGCCTTGTCCGACTTGCCGCTATTAGAGCCTGCGTAAGGTATTCGAGTGATAATTCCAATCACGAATAAAGTCTGGTCCATTTAATTTCCAATTGGAAGTGTAAGTTGAAGGAAGAAAGAAACAACAATTCATACCGGCGTTGCTGTTAGTCGCCTCGTCGCGAAGACATTGTTTCAGCACTCCCATGTCCATCAGTAGTTCCAACAGATTTAAAATGTTCTCACAGACACGCAATGTACAGCACAAGTTATCCCTGAGTGCTACCGCGTGTACAGCCTATTTACAATAAACGGAGAGATCTAACTTCTCAAAGGTAAACGTATAAAAAAAAAGTTAGTGTAAGTCATGTCTGAATTTCATTATACGCGTTTCATACCTTGAGTACCACTTGGTAGTCTATGTCGCCTTCTTTAGTGATGTAGCAAGCTGATCCTGGAGCCTCGGGAATTTCTTCTCCGGTATACGTGATATTGGAATCAGTTTGCGATCTTGTAAGACTGGGCTTTCTTTCAAATCCTAATCGACTACCGTGCAGACTGGCTGCATCTAATTGACTATCGATAGAGCCCTGAAACGCGTAAGAGTTTTTTAAGATGACAGAATCAATGTACAGAGGGATAGAAAAAGAATATGGTATAGAAACACTGTAGATTTGAAAATTCTGTTTACCTGACGTTTCATATAATCCGGGGACGGTGTAGGCGTGTGTTCGGTCACAGTGATTATAGGATTGGGAACAGTGTAAGATTGACTGTAAAATCGGCCCTGCTTTCTTTCAACGCGGGTGTCGCCTATGTATCTGGAAAAAATATTCTGTAAGAAATCTGCTATTAATTTAATAACTCTATATGCATGCGTTATGTTACATCCTAAAACCAAGCACTAATCTTTCTAACTACTGGCCTATTCTTTTCATTTCTCTTTTTTTAGTATCATGCTAATTTAATCTGTAATACCGACGTATCAAGCATTAACATGTTTTCAATGCTGAATTAATCGAAGGTTAAGAGGCTACAGCAGCTTGTACGGAACCGCTTTACTGGAAAATTATCCCACGTCTACAAAATTATTATCAATTACATACTTCTGCGACTCTATTTTGTGCAGAGCAAAAGCAGAGAAGTAGAAAATCCTCGCAAAGTTCAGGTTCATGAATTGATCTTTGGAAGGGATATAGGAAGCTTTGGAGACGGTTCGTAAGACGTAAGAATGAATCTCATGGCATGTGTTTAATGTGTTTAGTAAAACTGGCTAAAAATGTAAAATAATCGCGTTTAACGATTGGCTTACTTTGTCCTTTTTTTTTAAAAAAAAAACCGGAGTAGAAGCTCGTGGATCCTTCCAACTTAAGAGATGGTCCAATTTACATGCCTCGAAATGAATGAGGAGGAGTCTTTCTAATAAGTATAAAGCAAAAGTATTAAATGAAGTTGAGATTTTTTAACCATTGTCGTCCTCAATTTGTAGAATACTCCTCTACTTTCGACATTACAGAAATTAAAGTAACTCCATCATGAAGATAAGGGATAAAATTGCGTTGATGTAGAAAATGGGATAGAAGCTTCGGACGCTTCAATTGTATTATTAGGCTCCAAGGGTCTCTGGAAGTGGGCTTTTCAAGGTAAATAAGGGAACTCCGTATTTTGCATCAATTGCGGTGAGTTCATCATCACTGTGTTCAACAGGCCCCCTTCAAGAGATCCTTTCTGTAATTATACAGCAGATGGTGCTTGTCCAGTCTATTAGAAAATGATCTCACGCCTAGCAAAATGTAATCGACTACGTAATTTGTTAGTTCTCTATCTTGTGGAAAGCAAACACAAGAGAACAAAGAATTCTCGCCGATCTACCCTTGGAAATGAACGTTGACAAGGTCTTTAGACATTCAATCGACTTGAGAATGAAGGACTCGACCTGTTGTAGAAGTTAGAACACCTTTAACGAAATGCACCTTCTTTGAATTTTGAGGATTGGTTTAGTTCACACCTTGGATGTGATTGAATAGTGATAAAGACGATAGATGTGGTAAATGTACAGAAGTGTTGCATCATCTATGGAATGTTATCAATTAAATATGTTCAACACTCCATTACTTTCAATGTCTGAGGGAATCGAAACGGTAACGTCAATCGGGGAAGGATGAAATAGCCATGGTACGTAAAACAAAGTAAAAGCTTGGACACTTTGATTAAATTATTATGTGAATAAAGCAGCAAGTACTTCAGGTACGACGTAAGAGTAGTGATGGTGAATTACTAATACTCGCAATAATTAAAGTAAACCTAGGTGCAAACTAGAAGCTAAAGGCAGACTAAAAGCATTTTCACGAACGACTTCTGGAGTGTCAGTAGGGCCATTAACGACTTACCCGCCCGCGGTCAGCTCGTCTATCAAGCAGCTGAGCCACGAGTATGAGGGTGAAAGAGCGAAAGAGAAAGACACAGAGAAAGACATTACACACAGGTCGTAGTGGGACAGTTAAATTTGGTAATATAAAATTAATATACCACGAAGCTCTTGATGAAATGTCACAGGTACGATACCGTTTGTGATATTTACTGAGAGTACTGTTAACGTACCTTTGCTACGATTACACGTTATTCGCATTGCTTGAAACTGTTATTAATTTTAAAAAGACTGTGGTTCTTTTTTGTAATATAACATTGACTTTGCCCTACATTGTTTTCATTAACCAGGTATATGATGTAAGTTATTGCCATGCACAATGTGTATCTCAATTTCCATACAAAATATCAGGTATGTTTTACTACCGTTAAGATTTTGTACTCTGATTGTGAAAGATATGCATGTATACTGTTGACGAACCTACCAAAGTAATATTGATGCCTACTTGAATAAGATAGTTATTGTAAAAAGATGAATATAGTCTATTATCATGCCTTCTATACGATATAAGTATTTCTAGCAAAGGATAAAGTATATAGCTATGTCAGGTAGACTTAATAAATTTAAGAATGATCTTTCTATAGAAACTACGTACAGGTAAGTTTTCATTGAAATGGTCATTTACGAATGCACGAAAGGAGAGCGTAGACAAACTTGACTCATATGTAGGGTATTACTTTAAAAAGCTTGTAAAGATTCACTCTACATTCAGAAAGTGCGTTAATCTTTGACAGGCAAGGAAACGCCTAATTAAAGTTATCAATGAAAAAATTAATATTTTCCGCAGAATGTGGTGAATGAATTATAGAAGTAGTCAAGGTAGAATGATGGTCAAAGACTTGTTCAGTTTTTATCTAACTGCAAGTTGTGAAATAACAACTACCTAATTGATTTCCTCTAAAAATTCTGGGGATTTTGGGAGTCTCGTTTCTTCAATTTTATGCACGTATCACGTAATTTGTCTGTAAATAATTGCAGATTAAAATTCAATATTGTGGCTATGTACCTCAAACTGGGCATGCTTTTTCCTTTAATTAAATTCGTTGGATGCTTTATTCTGTCTACATCTTTTGCATCGAATATTTTCGAAAACGTCGACGCCGGTCTAGTCAGATGATCATCTCCTGTGTCCAGGCTCCTATGACATTCCTGTTCAACCGTCAGGCAAGTTAATTCACGAGCTTTCCCCACGCACTATTTTTACCAAGGTTTCAGACAAATCTCACATAAGCCGTTAACCGTAGAAAATTCAGATATCCTCTTTATACCTGTTCAAAAAATGGTTTCGGTTCATCTTGGCCTATTTTTTCCAAAGTTTTCTCAGACTTCGAAAGCAGTTTAGTTTCAACAAACGCTTTGAGATCGGCCATTTTCATACGCTTTTTAACCTTCTCACTGGCACGCCGAGTGTGGCTTGAATCAGCCAACTTTGAAGCGTATGGAGATTCTGAAAAGGTAGCAAGGTCTTATGGAGAAATAGAAACAGTTTCAATCGAATTTATATAACGTGTGAGAGTTACCTGCAAGTATAGAAACGTCTTTGGGTTCTGGTACTTCTATGAAATCCTTAGCCTCCTCGCGTCTGTTACTCTCCGGACTTTGGTAGATTGATACTTCGATTTTTGGAATCGGTAACGAATTGCTTCGTCGCCGAGGCTGCTGCTGTGTGTAAGATTCTTCGCTGATTTCTCGAAGCCTAGAAAATATTGATAAAAAAAAACCTCTGTCAATCAAATATCACGCAACCGATTCCGCTTCTGAAGTTACAAAACTTCTCATCGGAGTAGTGAACGTAAGCATGATTCGGTTTCACTTCTTACCGATGATACAGAAACTGAAGAGCCCAAAAGACACCCTCTTCTTGCCATTGCGCAACAAAGAGACATCTGAGGACAGCCACATCAAGGAACGTTGCTGCACAAATATCAACAATTGATGCATGGCCTCCATTTCGAATTGTAGATCGAGTGGTAGGCGAGCCATGAAAGTTTGGAGCAGTTCCCATGATTTTAGAACTATCAACCGAGTCCTTGTCTAACGATCTGAACAAGTAAATTGTGAGACATGTAAATGAATAAATTTTCACGTTCCTGCGTAGTTCGACACATCAATTTTACCGGATGAATATTGTAATCCTAGGACAGCATAAATTTCCAATTATTTAAGCTACGAACCCCATTTTTAGCATGAAAGGTTTCGTTTCAAATTGTTTCGCGTCTAAGCCCGATATTGCAGTGACTTGTTCTATAGTCATGGTAGATTTGAAGGCGTTAGTCGTACGGCCCATGGCAACATGAAAAATGCTGGCTTCACCCTACGGGACGAGATCAGATCATATTTAGTAGATATTATTTTGACGACTAGAGAATTGTGCGTGAATTCAATCGATTTTCTTTATAAGTAAATCTGTACATACAGCAAAAATTGTTGACACCTCTTTCACACCGTCCATAGTTTTCTCCGACTCTGTGAGAGATGGCAATCTGAATATTACCTGCGATTAGACAAAGCCAAACGGTCATTTTGTAATACCGATTTTTATTAAAATATATTTTACGAATTATTTGTCACTTGAAATTACCACATGTTCGTCTTCGGTGCTTGAACTTTCCTCGGGTATTGTTTCGGGAAATACTGTATCTTTCGGTGAAGAGACCCAATTACTCTGCTGACCAGACAAGAAGCGAAACATGATTTCATACAAGCTGCACTTCATAATTATATTGAGCGTTTATGTAAAGCATTGTACGTATTTCTGAAAAATATTAAACTCACGTCTTCATCCGGCTGCTTGGTTGATGGGGGAGCACCTTGGTCAGAAAAGCACACACTAGCTGATTGACTCGGCGGACTTTCTGTGTCTAAAAATTCTTCAGTGGTACCTTTTTCTATGCAAATAATCGTACGCTATGAGTCATCGACATTTATACATTAAACAACAAATGCATTTCCCCATTATCATCAATAGCTGTTTTTTAGTTTAATTAGCTTCAAGACTTACTTGCTAAGAATATGTCGTCAAACTGTTGATTGTGTTTAGACATCTTCATTGAACGAGTCCATAGTGCTCGTGGCTTTGGACGACAATGCGCTGTGAAACAAGGGGTATCAGGATGTCGACATTCCCATAGCGCAGTCCACATTTTGAGACCGTTCTCTAGACGGAAGTTGGTAGTAAAGTCTGACTCCTTTAGGTGGTTACAGATCGGGGCGAAAAGATAAACAAATAACTGTAAAACGATAAAGAGGCATTGTCGAGCTTTAAAATGTCATTCAAGCATTGTTGGCGTCATTGGAATGAGATAACACCAATTGAACTAACCGACATTGTTGGTATAGAGAACAAGTAATAGAATGGATTGGAATGATAAATTCCAGCTTCGGCATCTGCGTCTGCACATTCTTCAGCAGCGTCCAAAATGATCCAGTGCAAAGTATAGAGAAGCTTTGTCTCAACTGTTCCGAGACTTTGGAGATTGGTATCTTTTCTGTGATAAGAAAATCAGTGCATTTTATAATTCCATTCAAAGTTGAAAAAGATTTTACCTCTCCGAGTGATAAAAAGGTTGAATTACCTGTTGTGCAAAAGGTTTGCTGCAGCATGCAGGACGTGTGGAAGAGCAGCTTGGATGAGACGCCATCGGGGTACGGCACCCAGAGCATCAGTCAAAGACGGTGAGAGTCCGAAGCGTAAATTCTGTACGAGTACTTTCTCAAAGGACTGTCGAAGGAATTAGCGAGTGACATGAGGAATATTTTATTTTTTACGTATATTAATTAATTATATTCATTCATCAGATCTTACCTTGCACGCTTCTTTCATTTCCTGGATGTTAGCACAATTAATACGTTGAATTTTTGTAATAGGTATTATGAAGGTTTGAGATTTTGTAAGAAGAATGCCCTTATGATTAAAAAATATTTAAGTATGATATTAATAAACAGTTATTACTTTTTGTAACTAAAACTTGCGGTAATGTCCGACACACGCAACATGCGATATGAATTTGTGTAATTGGTTGGCGGAGAAGGGTACAGGTAATACGTCACATGACAAATAGATTCGCAACTATAACTTTCAACATTATGCATAAACTTACAGCAGTCAATTACTTTTTATAAAAAATATACGATTTAAAACTTGTTTCATAACATGAAGGTATGTAAGATTTTGTATGGAGTGATAAACCGTGAAATGATACTGACAACTTTTCTACCACGCGTCGAACACACAATACCTTGGATATTATAAGAAATGGAGAAGAATACCCTAAAGCAGGTCAGCC
The DNA here is from genome assembly GCF_021155775.2 of Neodiprion pinetum. Classification (NCBI taxonomy): domain Eukaryota; kingdom Metazoa; phylum Arthropoda; class Insecta; order Hymenoptera; family Diprionidae; genus Neodiprion; species Neodiprion pinetum. Next base: position 11,280,727 of record NC_060232.1, read on the forward strand.
TTCACTGGCCAAAACTTAAAAACTCCAATATTGATCAAACACTGACCGATACATCTGAGATTCTAAACTGGCAAAAAAAAAAAAATAAATAACAACAGCAAACATCAGCAATAATAAGAAGAGACTAGTACTTTTACATGTGGCATAATGCGAAAAGTACGCATTTTAAGGAGTATATGTAAATATGTACACGAATATGATACAAACAGAAATTCTATGGAACCTCATTGATTTATTCGAACAAAGTTCCCACATGCCTTCAGTAGTGAATTCTCATATAAAGAAATTTGGAGTATTTTTACTACACCAACACCCCGTAGATCTAGAAACACATTTGAATACACGGCTACATAGTTTTGTAATGTTTACGAAAAGCGTTACGATTGTAGCTAAATTGTGGAGCGCAAGGTTCGAGGAAAGATAATATTTGTTTTCACATTAAACAGGTAACATGCAAAATATTTCAAGGTTTTATTCAGACTGTTGATCTAGTTTCAATGAAGCTGTTCATGAAACTGGGGGGGGGGGGGGGCAAGGATTCAACACGTATTAGATAATTTACTCATAACATGCACGTCTCAAAGGCTAACGGTAGAAATCCAGAAACTAAATTTTGGAAGGAGTCATAACGGTATGGTAAGCGGGTAAGTATTCACACGCCACAAAATGATAAAAAGCAGAGCAAAGCTAACTTACATGATGGCCGGGCGCACGTTGACAGAACTGCGGACAGGTGACGATTGGAGGTGGCCACATGGTGGAGAGGGTAGTTTTTTGTTAGTGCAAGTCAGGCACAGGGTAAAACGTAGGTGTACAGGTGTCAGCCATGAGGGGTCAGCCATAGAATCACACAACACCATCAAATTGCTTAAACGATGCTTCCCAATTTGTATGGGATTTTTATCTTTACTTTTATCGCAGTGCAATTTAACTAGCTTGCCTTTCTGTTGCTCATTTTCTGCGTACATGGTCTATAAGTTATTGCTGAAACGTGTGTTGTGACAGGTGAAGGCTAAAATTTTTCAGTAAAATTAACATAAGAAAAATAACATCGGAACAAAACGTATATAAAAGTTAATTTTAATCGAATTATAAGAATTTAATACAATAATCCGTTAAGAATTTTACCGTTTCAGATGTCGTGAAATGATTGCAAGTTTCAAAGATACAGTTCGGATCCAGTTTTTACTTCTAATAAGTCCATCGATGACTGTATAATGAGGTGGGAGAAAATATTTTTAAAAAAAATAACGATCGATAGCTATCTCTCAAATTATAATCGGCATTGTAGGAAATAAAATCACATTTTACGCAACGTTGGAAGTAAGCACACGTTACCAGCAATAATATCAAGTGCAAGCAATATGATGCTATCGTCTATAATTTATCAGCATTTTTTCAATTGTATGTATATAAACATAAGCGTGTGTCAGTATTTTTAGTCTGTTAAATTTATTTAACATTTTAACAAGAACATGTCGATTAGGGTTCGATCAAATGTTTACATTTTCGCTGAAATATACGTAGCGTGCATCTTACCATACATGATGCTTCATGGAGTTTTCCAAGCTTGGCTCGTATGAACGGACTAAGGAAGATCAAGTTTTAATACGACGATTTGTTGATGAAGATTCGAAATAAATATAAATTGTTTGAAACATTTAAACCGTTAAGAAAATATCATTCTCACCTTGTTTGTCTCCAGAGAAAGGTCTGTATTGGAATCGGCAAGGCTTGATCATGCAAGCTGTCATCGATGGACCGGCGTTTTTCCATGTTTGCCACTCGGAATTTATCTCATACTGTACTCTGGAATGTATTATAATTGATCACCAATCATCCCCACCGTAAACTCAATGAAAATAGTGGAAAGTACACTGCGCAATTGGATCAAAGATTGCTGTATTATGCGTATGAAATTATTTATACTATTAGACTAACTTGTAACATATATTTCCATGCCATAAAATGGTAAAATTTTTTTTGATTTATCGTTATTCAAATTTCGAATTTTCGTTGTTGAGGGCGATGTTTGTCTGACCATTGTCTCGAGTTCCTGACTTGTAAAACCGGTTCTATTGACGCTTCGCATAACGTGTGGATATATTTTGCCTTCTTAAGATGGCGTGATTGACACAGAAGTGAGAAATAGAAGTATTTTGCATGGATAATTCACGCGTCCGAATACCTCGTATTATTGTTCGTAATAGTATATATCCGGGGTTTCCCGAGCTTTCATTACCCGACGAAAAGCATTTAGATTGACCATTGTCATCGCCGGTCTCGTTCGCCTATTTATAGAGTCATCTGATCCACCCACGGACTCCTGAAGCTTTTAGCCTTCATTAAGAGGAAATGCGTGTTGATTGGTCCCGAGTTCTAGCTTTGATGTTTAGTTTTCAATAAACCGAGCCATACCACTCAAGGCGAGTCGATGATTACACAGTCCCGATGTCGGATAGTGAATTTACTATCGATATAATTAATTAAGGGTCGCATCACTCGGTCAAAGTTTTATCAATAACAATAAATACCACGATACTCGGTGAAAATAATAATGCCTCCTGTCATGATTCCGTTGTACACACCTTAAGTCACCTAACTGCTCCTGATCCTCTTACCCTAAGCGGAGGCTGCAGCTGATAAGAATGGATTCGCCGCCAGGAACCAACCAAAATTTGCGCGACAGCTCTGCTCAGATATCGGATAATACGCATATAAACGCCCAGCTAAGCGTCAACATACCGATCTGTTTATAAATCCGAGTTACAAATCGCGTACGTACCATTATTCGAAACTGAACGACTGTACTAAATTCGGAGATAATCTTTCGTATTTTCTGACGGTTACCTTATAGCTGGAATTGTCGAGTCGATTAGGCAAATGACGGGGGCGAAGCGACGAGGAGCGACGAGTAAATAGAATTACCTTACGCAACGTGATATTCGTTGGACAATGATTATTGCGCATAACGCTTTGTTAGATCAAAAAGAATTAGATAACCGGAATTGGTTTGAAAATATTTTCGTCGATTTATGCTAGAGTCGAGTTGGGCACCGGCACGAATGCTGGAATTTCGAGGAAATTTAATTCATCGTTCAGAAAAGTCATTCATCGCGTAACACTGACCGGATCCGAAGCAATCACAGACGTTATTCAGCCACCTATATGTGTGACACACATTTTCAGTAACTCGCAGATGATTTGCTCTATTTCGAATTCGGTGTAATAGTTCATGCGATTGGATATTGTTTAAAATAATAAATAACGATTGAATAAACGACCGCGGTTTTTTCCTCTTTCCCGCTAGTTCCAATCTATTCTTTTAGTTAATTGATAACGAAATTACGGTGGTGATTATGAACCTGCGTTAAAACGAGTAAACCGGATTTATCACTTATAAAGTCTGGGAAAAATATGTTTAAACAGTGATAAACGGAGGGTAATGTAAGACTCACGAGAGTGAATGGTTTAGGCATCTTCAAAGTTTGATTGCATTGAGATTCAGCGGCAGGTAGGAGCAACAGAAAATTTCTTAACTGAACGATAGCGCGAGGAGACGGAACAGAACGGAATGAAACGGTGCGAAGTGCTCAACGAGGAGGACAAGGACGATGACGAAGACGAGGATGAGAGGAATGTGCGCGCGACGCTATGGAAACTAGGACACCAACGCGCCGTCGCCCATCGATTTCTCCGGGATTCTGCCCGATGGACCACCACCCACCTTCTTCAACCCCGTCGAGACAGTGCAGGAATGATTTCTTCGATCAGTTGGCTAAGCATGTGCAGAGCAGATCACAAAAATGCTCAACAGTCTCCTTGGTACCTGTATGATGTCCCTGTAGGGATGAGGAAATTTTGCGCTTCATCGTCGTTGTTGATACACTAACAAGGTGACGATTGTTTCGAATTCAATTTCATCCAACTATCGAAAGTCGTTTTTCTGCCGCACGAATGGCTTCTAACATTTGGAACATCCATTCTTGTATGTATCGCTAGAATATCTGAGATTTTATCGCCGCAACCTGGGTTCAATTGCTACCGAGGTGTAGAAGCAAGTGAGGGAAACAAAATTCATCGACAAGTACTTGCTGAGGTTCATTTCATGTGTGAGAATCCATCGACGGACATTGTTTCGCATGTATGGAATAACAATATTTTCATCCGATGACCTTAAAGTTTATACACGCACCTGCAATATACCTAATAATATGATCTAATAATCCTGATGTAGGGACTTGACAAATGGATTTATTCATACGATACGTTCGATCAACAGAGTTTACTGTACCCTGTATATGATACAGGATACTCGAATATTTTCAATCAGGGAAATTACGATGATGTGGTGGATTGGTTTGATTTGCCGATGGCGTGTTTAAGACTCCGACTCCAAAAGATAAAACTGACTCTCAAGTTAACAAATATGACCGTATGGTTATATTCGCGGGATTTCTTCGCACTTTTCATACTCATAAGAAGTTTCTCGACTGCAATTCGATTGCTGGTTCACAGGCGTTTCGGAATCGCTCAAAACCATGTCTATTTCGAAGCTTAGTTCATTTTCAGAAGTTTTCACTCTGCTTCTCTCGTCACACCCTAGCATCTCACTTGTAAGTACGGGGTTGATCTCGATGCACACTTCCGTGGAGGCTCCAGTTTCTCCTGAAATTCTTCTAGCCTCGTTACTAACAGCCTTGCAAATATCGGACCAAAGTTCCCTTTGGCTAGGGTGAAGAGTTCCTACGAGCTGTTGAAAATCCTCCCAGTCCATCTCGTCTTTGCTTTCGAGAATTTTTCTGTACATAGGCAGAGCTTTTGCTTCAAGATTCTCTTTGCCATCACTGCTGATTTCTCTTGATGATATTTCGTCGTATGCAATCTGTCGCTCGAACTTCTCCGATTCTCTGAGCTGCAAAACGCTTTCGAGCTTTCTGCTAAACGATGACCGTTGACGGATGTCAAGTTTCCGTTGATCCTCAACGCTGTATTCACTACCAGACGATGTTACTGTAATTGGGTTTTTGTAAGTCATTTGCAAGCTATTCTTTGGGAACTCGTCAAACGCTTTCGTCTGTTTCATACTGGTCACCGCTTTATCCTTGTTGTTCATCGAAGAAAAACTTCCCTTTGAAGTATAAAAATTCTTTTGCGAAGGTGACGCTCTTGATTCTTCTTTCAAAGGTTTCTCACAAGCAGTTACATTCTCAACAAGTTTTACATTGTTACGAATATTTTTATGTTCACAAGTGTCCGCTGTTTGCAGACGATCGTTATTGGCAATATCTCTGCAGCGTTTATCGCGTGCGATATTCAGTTTTCTATGTTCATCCAATACATTGATAGTATTTTCCGTGAACCCAGTCATCAACTTAAATTCATCGTCAGCCGGAAGCATTTCCTTGTAATCAGATGTTTTGCGTTGAGATTCTTTCATCTTGCTATCCAATGTTGATGCTGTACAACAATCTTTGTTGTTTCCCACTTGACAACGATCAGTTTCTACTGAACTGGTTGGACGTGTAGCTTCGTGAGTTGGAAAATGAGGGTAGTTTGTGTTCTTGAAACGTTGGAACTGTTTGGCGATGAAATCCGTATCTGGCGGTACGGTATTGTGATGTGATTTCGATGAGCTTACATGGTCGTAGAGTTTGTCTTCAGAAACAACAGTATAATCCACGCAACTTTCAATCGCTCTATTGATCTGCTCCCTGATACTTCGAATTGCATCAACAGACGACTCGTCGTTGCGTTCAATCCTCGGAAGTTGTGCGAGAGAATCAGCCCACAATCTTCGGATTACATTTTCAGACGAACTTGAAGTGAACGCGGTAGTTTCGCTCTCCTCATTGCACTGGGTACGTGAATTGTTATCTGCTAAGTGATTGTCTGGCACGGAATCATTATTTCCAGCTAACGTCCCTCGGGCGAAACAAACCGATGGAGCGGAATAATTGTAGACACAATTCATCGATGCGCTAATCTCCCTGGATTTCCCATTCCTCGCACTACGAAGCGATCTCTGATCGTTACAGTTGTAACGGACTTGGTTGTTTCCTGAACATTCGCAATCGGTAGATAATTGATCTTCCGAGGAATCAGCGCAAGGGCGAACAAGACTTTCTCCAGGATCACTGGAATTTTCATACTCGAACTGCAAGCCTTCCTGAACATCTTCTGATAGCAATGCCCGATTCCTACATGCCCTGCGATGATCAGTGTTCAACAGAGTCTCGGTCTTGTCACTTTTCAAAGGAACAGCGGCGTGTTTATTTTTCCATTGCAAGGGCAATGATTTTTTTCCATCAATGGCAGACCCTTCACTCGTCCTAATGGAACTTTGTTTCTCGAGTTTCGCAAGAATATTAGTCGAAAATACTGACAATTTTGACTTCTTGTTTCCAGAGTCCATAGGCAGATGACTATTATTGTGTACCGGTACGTTCACAGCATTAGGATATTTGCTGAATAATGATGAGTTTTTTCCTCGATTGACGTCAATAATGCTTTCGGTTCGATCTGGGATGGGAAGATTTCGGTTAGGTACTCCTGCAATGTTAACAATAATTTGCTGCGACAAATTATGCGCAACACTGATATTTTGCAACAGTTTCTTCCGACTGACATCAGATAACTTCACATTCTCGAACATGGAATCGTATTCACCTTTTGTTAGTCCATCCAGAGCTAATGGGGTGCCACAATTTTCAGAGGTTGTGAATTTTTTAACTTCTGGCGAGATCTGTTCCCTTCGAATTTCATCTCCCGTTGAAGACTTGGAATATTTTCTCGACTCGGTATTACTTGCTTTGGATTTCTCCCGTGACATTTGATCACAGCTCGTGACCGTGTCAACGTTGCCGTCGTACGTGTTCGTAGTTCGGGTCAAAGAATGTTCCTCAGTACTGCCTGAAAATTGTGCAACGCTTCTTGATACCGAGATTTTTCCCCGCTTAAGACTGACGATTCCACAGTGTTCGCACCTCGTTAATCCTGACGTTTCGTTGGTGAGCATATCCGAAATTCTTTCCTCGTCCAAACCCCACTCCGTCAACGTCTTTTGAATAATGTCAAAATCATTGTGCTTATCTTCCATCGAGTAAGTCTCGAATATTTTCCGTGCAGCGCTTATCTCTACAAGTGGGCATTTTCGGCGATGAGTATCAACGGCTGTATCTTCATCGAGACAATGACGATAAACAAGAGAATTCACACAGGGCATTGTTTTCTGCATATTGTTTCTCGCGATTGCGGTTCCACCGTCAATTTTTGGCCGCGAAATATCAGCGCCAGATGTCGGTCGATGGCAATGATCACCGTGACGAACTTGAATAAGAGACGTACGAGACTCGATTGCCCGCGGATTAAGCCTCAACCTTGAAGGTAGATCACCAACGATTTCTCCAATGTTTATCGACGGCCCTTGGACCGGATTCTCTACAGTAAAACTCTTGTTTTGTCGGTTGTCCAGACGAGGAATAAACCGTCGTTCACTAGCACTGGTCACTTCTCTTCGAAATAACTTTTCGGGACTGGAATTCCTCATCTTCTTAAACGCCGCTTCGTCAGTGCTCGAGGCTTCGACATTTTCCGGACGGATAATGGTGACCTCGACCACTCCACCATTCTGTACGGGATGGCCCCTTTCCCCGGATATTGCGGCGTAAATACTTTCAGTCACCTCGACCTCTAAGAAGACTTGCACATTCTCTCCAGCCTGAATTTCTCGGATGCCAGTTTCTTGTTGTCTTCCGGTTTTAGACAACCCTGGTGCAAGAGCTGAGACTCTTTTCTGCATTTCATCCATTTTACACACCGCGAAGAATGAATCGGCCACACAGTGACTGGACATCGAACCTTGGGCAGTAACATCGATGTATATAAGATCGAGCATGGTAAGTAAGGCGAGATTTAATAGCTGAGTAAATGCTTACCATTACACTGGACATTTGAAACACGATATATTTCGTCATTAGCGAAGACGTTGGATCCACTTTTTGGTGGAACTTCAAGAAAGTTTCTCTGTCATATTATAATTTCTTGAATCAGTGATGTAACGGGGATGCATGTCACGTTGTGAAAACTACATCTCAAACGTCAAGTGCAAGTGGTTTGAAGTTGGAGCGGGTGAAATCAGTCGACAAATATCATGGAGTAATGGTTCAAGACAATTTCAAAGCTTGGAAAATAAAAGACGAATCAAGTGTCAACTGAGACTGTGCGCGTCATTTCCAATATATTCCACGCCTCATGTTACACAACAAATAAGAAAATGTCAGAATCAGACTTGGGGCATGGATTACTGAAGGACCAATTACTCACAGGTATCTGTATGTTTGCAAGTATCGAGTGTTCTAATCAGTGTAGATGAAAACTTTTCCTCACCCTCTGACAGCAGACGAGGAACTATTGACTCAGAGATCGAATGACGACCTTTCGCCATCGAGGCGCGACAGAGATTCCGTGGCACCGTTCGCCAAGAATATGATTGACAACGTCGTGACCGGGGCATTGAGTGTTCTGGACAACAGCCGGAAAGAAGGTGAGTCACATGACCGATGAGGACAAAACATCAGAAGGTAAATATTGAAACCTGACACCAGGTAAACCTTGGAAGGACGTTTTGGCTGCGAAAAAAAGTTCATCCGACACTCTGCAGGCCTGTGAAAGCGCTCGATCGATGGATGGAGGCAGTGCAGTCGACTCCGTTCCAAAGGAAGGGCAAGTGCCGTCTTTTTCATCGGCAGATTCCGAACGTCCGGTTGTTCAAGTAATGCAACTACGAGTCCGAGACGATTCGAGTTGCCATTCGGCAGTTCACGCTGAGCAGGTCGCCAAGATTGTAAAGGGTCTGCAAGACATTCAGATCGGTGACTCGGCCTACGTTTTACCAGCGGACGGTTCAAACATTGAAAAACAAGTAAAACGGGCCGTGCGTAATATAAACAGCTTGGAATTCGGGGACGTGGACACTGCACAATTGATCATTTGCGACGGTCAGGGTGACGTGGATGCAAAAGTAATGGAGGCCGAGGTGGGACCGACGAGCAACGCCAAACCGCAAAACGATACCCCCGTCAAAATATCAACCAGCTTTTTGCACAAGATGATCGAGGAGCTGGAAGAGAATGACGGAGCTAAGGGAAGTTCGCCTATTCACGGAGACAGGGAAGGTATAGCGACGTGGGAAGAATCGGAAGAAAAATTCATACGAATAATCGAGGGACCAGGGTACGACAGAGATTCCGGTTTCCGTTTAGAAGACCAGGAAGAGCAGCTTGATCAACACTCCGTGGAGATCGGCGAGGCGACCGATTCTCAAAACGAGAAGCTTGAGGCTTCTTTGTCTCACGGTCGGCATGTTTTCATTCAAGAAGAGCCAATTTCGCCTGAGGAAAATTTCACCCAGCCTAGGGATCTTCTGGACAATTGCACGGAAGAAGAACCTTACTGGTGCACAGCTGGGTTGATTACAGCTGTTGCCACGCCTCCGATCCACAGAGTTTTTACCAGCAGAACTACAATTATTGGAACCGAATCCAGGACGTCAGCTATCGATCACACGCTCCAGGGAAAGACAACGGAAGCCTCCGTCATCGAGTCGGTTTCCGTTGCTGAAAATGGTGAGGACGAGTTCCAAGATAAACGTGCACGCTCCGAGGGAAAATTAAAGAAGAAAAAATCATTTGGACAAAAATTGAGGAAGTTTTTCTCAAGATTTAAACGGGATAAAGACTCCTAAGCCTCAATCATTCGTGCGTGGATGTTTCTTTTTTTGTTAAAGAATACAATTATTTGTCTAGTAATTTTTTGCTAAATACTTTGATGTCCAAACCCACGCACACGTTGAACGTTGAGTTACTTTTGTGAAACTCGCGAAGATCGCGGCATAACTTTGAAAAACAGGTACAAATTTTCTCAATTTAAAGTTTCACCGGCTTCTGTAACAGCGGTGAAACTTTTCGTCGTGCGTGATTTGTGGCACAAATTGTACACGGATGATCTGATACACGTAGAGTAAAGTGTGTATTGTACGATGTTGTGTAAAAATAAAACATTTCAATAGAACCACGCAGGTATTCTTATTACATTTTTTCAATACATCGGTACGCTCGTATACACGCATTTTGTACTGTATTATATAATACAGACTGTCTGAAATGGAATAGCGATAGTCTGACTATACAAATATTAATAGAACTTCTTTAGTGTAATCTCATGGGTTATAGATATTCGACTGAGAAAACTGAACCCCGACTTACTATCATATTTGAAAAAAATCTGTGGAAGTGTACATATTTTTGTTCACTAATTGCAAAAATGAAGAATCGTTATAATTTTACTGGTAAAATTGCCTTTTTTAATTCTTATCACAGTGGCCCTGATACTTCAACTGAAATTTTATTTTACGGCATCCCGACTCTTGCGTAATCTTCCGTGCAATATGCGAATCACTAGAGTGAGTCATTCCGAAACTGAATTACGTAGTAATATTCAATTACTTGAACAATGGTCAACAATACAATTATGAAATCGTTTGAGTGTAAAGCTTGTAGGCGAGACTTGAAATGGATGTCTGCATTTTTTTCCGATAATTTACAAGTGTCTAATCGCACAGTCGTTCGCCATAGTCGGAAAATTCCGTCAGGGGTAATATTCATTTGAAGTACGGGAGTGCTCGATGGGGGCTCCAAGTATTTTGAGTCGAGATAATCCGGGAGCTGAAAATCATGAAGGAGAACGGATCTGGCAACCCTGACACTAAAATACAATAGTTAAAAACCATTTATCGTAACGCGTAACACAGTTTCGGCTCTGAGTCGGTAAACTCTTTTCGGAATGCCACGTTGCCAAAGTTAGATACCGAGACGTTTTTGAGGCGAGATCTTTACGATTCTCATATGTCGGTCCGTCGGAGCGCCATCTGTATTAATAAAATGAATCCGCACGGTGCCTCCTGGTCCCACTTCTGGTTCAAACTTCGTTCAGGGAACATCCAGGAGCCGTCACACATACCAAACAGCAATGGTGAGTAGGACTTCTGATGAGGAGATCCGTTTTAAGCCTCAGATTTATAACAACGTTCGCATTTGAATACCGAATGAATAATAATTTCGTCACGAATATTAAACTAACGTTTTATCGCCCAAAGAAAGACGTATCCTCATCCGCATGCAAAATTATTTTAATTACCCGCTATAATACTGAATATCGAATATTAAATTAATTAACTTGAGCATTTAAATTTCGGATACAACAAAGTTGTACATTGTCATCGGAAATGAACTCTGCATGAGATGATAATTGTGGAAAAAATAGGTGACTCATCATAAGTTCATTGCAATCGCATAAAATGGTCTTCGGTTATAAACCCAATACTTTTTCTTTATTTACAGGCTGATCTCAGCTCAAAGGACGTCGAAAGTGAGTAAATTCATCTGCACGTACATACCGAAACACATTATACACACACTTTCACTTAGATCTTTTTTTCAAAACATGATATGAAAGACATAAAAAAAAGAGAGAAAAGGAAGAGTAAAATCAGACCAAAGTTAGGAGAAAAAGAAGTGACGACGGTTCAATCAAATTTCGCTCCCTCCATTCTGGAAAGTGTTTTCTATCACCAGCGGGAATCGTGTCATACAGTGATTAAAAAACGTATTAAAATTGTTTAGCGATTATAATGTCCAACCTGCATCGATAACACAGGTAAAAAATCATTTGACAACGACCTGAGATCGATAATCGAAACGTCACCTAACCCGGAAAATAAATCTAAAAAGTCGACCAAGTGATTGAAAAGTTCTAAAGTAAAATGGAAAAAAATAAAATAAAAAACAATAAACAAAATAAACGAAGGATTGATAAAATTGGTTCTTCGTAACGTGATTGAAATAAAAATAGTTGTAATCACGAAGATTGGAAAAAAAAAATAATAATAATAATAATAATAATATCAAAATTGCAAATAAAAATCGCGACGTTATATTACAAATGTAAGAGGTATTTCGGTTAGTTTAAAATTTTCAAATTGATGTATTGAATCGCGAGAAAAATGCTGAAAATTCATACACTACCTACAGAGATTACGCAATAGATGGTTGGTACACATAATTGGTGAACATCGGGGTGCCCGGATTCTGTTCTAATTAGGGAACGCGTGGTGTACACGACCGCCGAAAATAGTTCGGGTGCTGTTCTTATATGGCCGGGGGGAAACTTGAGCCAGGCAGAGGCTCCTGTTCGCACGAGGTTCCGATACTCGAGTCTAAACATAGGCATTCAATGTTTTCGAACGAGCTCTGCCAATGAATTAATATAACTTATAGAACGCTCTCCGCAAGCGTTGGACCTCGATTTCTATACTTTTTTCCTAAAAATTATCGCCGAATTAAACGCGCATGCGGGAACGAAATAATTAACCGAGTATACGAAAGCAGACTTTTGGGGAAGAGCAGCGGCTATGGAAACGCTGGAAACGGTTTTGGGCGATAATGGTCACAGGGCCTGTTCCATATTACGTGGCACCCAGTTTCAGTTCTATAAATAACAATTTTACAGAGGTGCTTTGAATACTTGTGAATATAGTCCGATGCGTAGGTTTCGCGTGTCTGACCCTCGGTTACAAGACAAAATATGTATTTTTATCGTTTTCTCAAAATCTCAGGCCTGTCGGATAGACGAATCTGTATAAAACGATCCGCGTCGCAGTGATTTTGTATTACGAGATGAACTTTTATAGACGTCCTGAGATGGATCTTCGATAGTTTTCTAACGGTAGAGGAATTTTTTTAATAAATCCGTCATTACGGTGAATCTGCATTTGTGCATCTAACATCGACATTTTGCACACTTGAAATAGAAAATTCATACATTTAGCTGAGACAAACAAAAAAGGAAGAAACTTGAGAAACTTTCGTCAAAAACAGCATGATGAAGAAGTTGTAAACAGAAAAAGTCTACTCTAGCAATTCTTTACACAAATATTGTCCGTGTGAGAAAACATTTCCGACTTATGATTATTAAAAATTATAAATATTTCGGTTTTCTTTTCTTTTTTTTTTTTCAATTTATGGCAAGTGAATAATGTTTCAAATAAGCCGCAACGATCTTGAATATGGGCGTTTGAAAAAAAGACGCGACAACAATAAACATTTAGGGTTGAATAAAATGTTGGATAATTTCAGGGGCGGAATTCGCATTCTCCATCTATGATTTCACCGGTGAAAATACCATCGACGCTGTCGATCTGGGAAATGTTCTCCGTGCCCTGAACCTCAACCCGACGAATGCAACGATCGAGAAGATGGGAGGAACCAAGAAGAAGGGAGAGAAGCTGTTCAAGCTCGACGAATTCCTGCCCATCTTCAGCCAGGTCAAGAAGGACAAGGACCAGGGCTGCTACGAGGACTTCCTCGAGTGTCTCAAGCTCTACGACAAAGCTGAGAACGGCACCATGCTTGCCGCTGAGCTTTCCCACATACTCCTCACCCTTGGTGCGTTCATAGATTTTTCACGCACCGATGAAAACTTCATTTTTGTAGTAACTAGAAAATCGTATTGAAATGGGTATCGTTAAAATAACAGTTTCAATATTGTTGCAATTGAAAGAAAATTTGCTACAAATAACCGTGTAATGTGATCGAGAGGGTTGGAAATTCCGAATTTGAAAAGTTCTGATAGCACCAAATTCCGAATTTATTGGTGAAGAAACTTGAACTAAAGAAATCAAGCTTTTACGAAACATCGACGTTTCGAATGGTTCGAAAGCCGACGCTCGAAATTCCGAAGGTGCAAAGTTCTGAAAGAGCAGAATTTCAAAAGGACAAAATGCCGAAAGAGTATAACTCCGACAAGTTAAAGTTCCGAAAGTGCGAAAATGAGAAAATTTAACAATCTGAAATACCGAAATTCCGAATGATCGAAGATTTTCAGTCAAGTGAATTTCCGGCTTGGTAAAATTTCACCAATTTAATCTCTCTTTGTTTTGGATCTTCGATATTTTTACATTCGGAATCCTGGTCATTTTCATTTACGGTCTTCCTGATTTCTTTCACCCGCTCGTTGAGTAAACTGCGTTGTGTGGGTATGTTTTAATTATCGGAATGTTACTCTTTGTTTTGAAACTTTGTTTTTCCGAAATATTCGCTATCGGAACTTTACTTTTCGAAACTTACATCTGCCGTAAGTAGAATTTTCGGAATCTGACACTTCGGAACTTTGAGCCGTCGGGTTTCCGACCATTTGAAACTTTGTTGTTTCTTCAAAGTTTGCATTTCTTTGCCTCAAGTTTCGCCACCAAATAATTTGGAATTAGGCACTTTCGGATCTTTTCAAATTCGGAACTTCAACCCCGCCCCAATATAATTATAACAAGGCAGCACTACATTTCTCGCGTTATTGCAACGTTAAATGTGATTACTTAGTTTACTATACATATTTGTTCAGTTAAATTAGGCCTCGACATCGTTGCTCGACAATATATGGTGAAAGTGACGATAATGAACAAGGATAGTAACACGTACTAGATTTTCTAGTTTACATATTTCGTCTAGTTTATACATAAATATTGAAGATGGTTAAAAACTGATGTACTCACGACTAAAAATTTAATTCGATGACAGTTTTATTGCGTTTCAAATTACCGGGAAAATCCAAGTTATTTATCAAAATATATTTACGAACACAGGTGAACGTCTCAACGATGCCGAAACCGAGGAAGTACTCAGGGACTGCATGGACCCCGAAGATGAGGATGGTTTCATCCCTTACGCCCGTAAGTTATCTCGAAAGAACAGCACCACATCCCCTTACGTGTTTCACAATTTAGTAAAATGAATCCAACATTTTTGAAAGACCCTACTCTACCTTTGAATTGAACCGTAGAACACCAGCACGTGAACAGCAATTACCCACCGCCCCGATTGTAAATGACAAATATCAGCGATAGACTTTTGAAGTGAAAATTTGATGAAAAAAATAATATATTTTGTACGCAGATTAGAGTAAATTAGACGTATTATACATAGTTGAAAATGGATTATCCAGTTTGGATGATAACTGATATGTTTGCGAGAGTAAATACTTGCTTTTTCTTTTACACCCCCGTATCCCCCCTAAAACGACCCTTTACGAATTTGACGAGGAATAACGTACACACAGAAAAATTTCATTTGTTATGGTAACTAGAAAAATTCGGCAAAACAGGTATCGTTGCAAAAACTGTTTGAATATTGTTGGAATTACGAAAAACGAGGTCCGCGTAACCATTTTGCGCTATCGTTGATCCTTTTTTGGTTATTGCAACGCAAAATCAGTTTCTTCGGTTTACTCTACTTTTTTAATTAAATAATGCTTTAACGTCAATTTATTGTTGCACGAGCATTAAATTTTCGCAACAGTTGCAAGATAATATAGCAACAATGATCGTAATGAGAAAAAATAGTAACGGATAATAGACTTTCTGGTAACAGCTACAAAATTAATTTTCATTTTCTACCTAGAACTATATTTTTCGACTGTGGTAAAAAATGAAAACAGTCAAGGACTGAGAGGTAACCGGAACTAAAAATTTCTCTCAGTGTAGAATTCTTCGCTGCAGTAATGAGAATGACGAGTATGTAACGACCCTGATTAGATCCTGTAGGTATCCCTGTGTTTCATGTTCCCCTTCGTGGTTATTTTTCAGCATTCCTGAAGAAGCTGATGGTTTAAAATCAAGGAGCCACCACCAACCATGAATCGTGAGTAAACCCCGTCCTGATTTCCTCACATTTTTATGTTACATGTCTTCCTTTTTTGTATTACTTCTTACACAGCTTTACATGTACGCATTTTCCTTTCTCTCTCTCTCTTTCTCTCTCTGTATATATATATATATATATATATATATATATATATATATATATGTATGTATATATGTATATAGCTAATATCACCAGAGTCCGTCGCCTGGAAGATTCTCGCAGCACAGTGAATAACAATTCTGTCGTTTGTTTCATCGTAATATTTACAATGCTTATTTTATTTTTAATACGTATATTTTATATTTTTTTAACTAAGTAATGTGTAATAGTATTTTTATTCGCTTAGCAATGTCTGAAACTAAAATTTGGTCCTTGAAAATTTGCGAACGTGCATTCTCTATTCTATGTTACAACGTTGCCGATTCGGCTACTGTTTACTATATTTGTTTGCAATAATCAAACATGTCAATACTTAGCTGTGTAGCTTTACTTGCGTAAAAATGTTTTGCGTCAAATTGGAGTTTGTTACATTTGAATCAGCTCCAGTGTATCTTTATTTTTTCACTTCGTCTCGTCCTGCTTACGTATACGCTTTTCTTGGCATCGCTGTGAAACGAAAATATATCAGAATTTAATATATGTATAGATTGAGTATATTTCAATTCAAACATTGCATCTATACGTGGATACGCGATGAATTTTTTTATTATTCAGCGTTACGCAAGTGTATAAACCGATCTCAATTATAGCCTGAAATTGTTGGGTGATCAAATACATTTTTTTTTTTTGTCTTTAGCTAAATTTAAATTAACTGCACGCTACAGTCAAATATAACGATGTTTCAGCTTCAATGAATATAATGATAAGAATCGCATAATGTTATAACTCTGCTATTAAATGTGATTGTAATTTTGGTGCTTATGTTCGATGTTTTTGATACAGTTTTCTTTCGCAATTGCAGCGTTCCTTCGTAGAATGTGTGACAGAGCAGCTGTCGACAACACCCCCGACCAATAAAGACCGAACGTCGTCAAATCCATCGCAAATTGACGTGGTAAAAGAGAAATACAAAATTTAAACGAAAACAAACATAAAAGGAGGAAGAATATGGTTAAAAATTGAATTAAAACGAATGATATCACACAACGAAATTACAGCAATTTTATATAATATTTTACACGCGCATAGTAATTATATTTTAAAGACGAACAAATTATCGAAGGACAAAAACCCCAAGATTCGTCAAGGTGATTAAATTTCACCCGATCCTTGAGAACACGGATCGTTAAATGTCATCATCAACAATTTCATCATTTATAATATAATTTATTGTAACAATAATTCTTGTTAGATATTGTCAACGACATCGCACAAAATACAAGACAATTATGAATATATATATTGCATTATTTTAAAGTAACGGTAAATAGTAATAATAATAATAATAATAATAATAATAATGATAATAATAATAATAATATTTATAATGTCTACTACGAAGAAATAATAAATGCAAACGCCAAGACAATACCTGTTACAAATAAGAATCGTTATTTAATTTGGTTCGACACACCTTTGTACCTGTATTCTTTATACATCCACATCAACAGAAAGAAATAACTGTCATTTTAATTATTTATTATATTTAGTTAATACATTAGCTACGTAGATTTTTACTGCATTTTCAAGAAGCTGTACTACTTTTGAAACATGCCGACAACGTGATTGCTAAATTACAAGTTTGGAGAGTCGGAATTATTTTGTCTACTCTGAAAAGTATTCAGCGGAAGTTAATGCTTTTTGTTCTGTGGAAGTCTGAGTGTTTTTTTATTTTTCCCCAAATGTGTTGAGGCAAGGTAGCTGCAATTTGAACTCTCGAGCATTCGAAAAATCAAGACTAAGCAATTTTCGAATGCGCATTGTGCTACACACTTCTGAAAAAGCAGAGCAGGGAAAAGAAATATCGTTTTTACTTTCGGGAAATATAATTTTGCATTTTAATTTGACTGGTAATCTACAGATCCCGTTTAAATTCGCCTAATGTTAAAAGAAACATACAAGTCTTGCAAACTTTTAACCCATAATATTTGATAAGCCTATTATTATAACGTTTTGAAAGTACGAAATATTTTCTGAGATATAAATTAAGAGCGCGCTAGAATTCGATAAAATTACGCGTACTAAAAGAAGAAAGCACCGTATTGACGTTACACTTTTCAGTTCTAACGGTACAACTACTAGTGTGTTAATTAGCCTGAAAACAATTTGTTTTTAGTTTCAAATAACGGACAATGTCGTAATAGCGTGAGAAGTGCCGGTCTTTCGAGAATTTGTTACACTGGAAAAGGTGTCGTAGCTTGAACAATTGTACAATATTTTTTGTTATTCTTTAAATTTCAAAACTCAAAATAACGATGAAAGTATTAACTTTTGGTTGTTTGCGAAACTTCATGTATTGTCCCGAAAAACAAATAAATAATACGGAAAGTTTTTTTAGCATCAATAAAGAAGACAGTCGGAGACTTCGTTGAGTGAAGGTATTGGAAACATATTTGAAATACGGCTGAAAAATCAGTAAACTGCGGTAAGACAAAGTTCTCCACAAATAGTACGCTGCGATAAAAGTTGGCGAATCCATGAAATATTAATTGAATTAACTAAGCGATTTCTTTGGATAGGTCCCGAGAAGCAAATTGCTTCATAACAAGTTTCATCTATTTTCGATTGGAGATAGGGCAGAATTTGAAAAATTGAAATGGTTATTCACGCAGAGTTCGTGGAATTCATTAAGTTGGTTTATCGGAATTATTAAAATTTTACCTCAAGTATACGGAGTTTATCCAATTTGTAAGTGCATTTAAATGATGTAGTGCACACGATAAACTATTGTTATTGTCTGATTTCAAATAAGAGTGATGTCATCAACAGAAAATCGTTTAGAAGTAACTATATCCACCGACACCACGCTGTTCGTACTTGGCAGTACTGTACCAAACTGACTTGTTGTAGCCGAGGAGCTCGGGTATAACCATCTTTGACGTTACTTTTCAATTCAGAGAGCTTGCCGTCTAGCGGCCAAAATTGGTACCACTTCGAATGAATTATCATTTCGGTTGAAGAACACGAAACATGCACATCAAAGAATGGGAAGACTATCGAACCAGTCAAAATTTGTTTCAGTGAAGTAATATTCGTTTCGCCAAATCAGATAGTATAGCTTGTTAGGAATATGTGTCATGTATTTAATCGCCAGATTTCAAACTTGGCTTCAAGACCTTATTTATGATCGTTAACCACACATCTTTGCTCGCAACAATGAAATGCGTATTTAATTCTGTTCATCTGTTATTTGACTGAAACAGAGCTTTATATTGGAGAAGGATTTTTTTTTTATTAAAGTTAAAATCTTGTCCGCCAGATGTATGAATGTTTCCGCAGAGTTTGCATTTCTTCTGTTCAAATAATTATTGACTTTAAGTGATGGACATCGCATGAAACTAAATACATGATTTGGCCATCACACAAGTATATCTGCCAATGAGCGATTATTATTGCAATTTTTAACTTCTCGATTCGAACAATGGTAGCTCAATCCCATGAAAGAAAACACTCATTTCCTCGAAATACACATCACTCGAAAATATGTAAAATTTGAATTGATGCACAGAGACTGTTGTCCCAACTCATACGCAGTTGCTTGAATCGATAGGTTATTTCGTTCAAACGAATTGGAAGTGAAAAAAATCACTCGTTTTGTCAAGTAACTTTTCCTTCTTTTTTCGATACCACTATTTTCTTTGGTATATAGACCACATTCTGAAGTATCTTCGGCCGCCATATTGAATTTATGATTTAACTCAGAAAATATGGACAGCGTCAAAAAATTATAAGGACCAAAGTAGTAGAAGGTTAAAATTAATTTAGTTATATCCATATTTAGTTACGATCATTTTCAATCAAGAGTTGAAAATGGGCAATTTATTGGATAAAAAAAAAAAAAAAAATTCTCCCATAAATTCAAAATGGCGGCCGAAGCTACCGCAGAATCTGATCAAAATTTTAGAACTAGTTCACCAATGCCTTCACCACGATTAGAAAAAGACAATGGTGGCGTAAAAAAAAAATTCAATTTCAAATGAACATTCCGACTAGACTAAGGCTTGTTGGAAGGAGGGGAAATTTTCATCCTCCCACGCATTTTACGCAATAGCGAGAGGTCGCGTCCGTTCCTCAGGTACGCACACAGGTATCCTTGCGTCATCGCCACGCGTATCCATCGTTTCGAGACTCGGGTAAGTTCGGAAGTGTTCGGCCCATAAGCCGAGTACTTATTGTTAGTAGAGTGCGACCCGGCGGCAGGGAGCAGTCAATTTAAACGCGTTGTGTCTTCCGCGTCTTCGGTGTCGTTTTGGCTCCTCTGCCGGATATTCGCGATCCGTGTTTACGTCCGAAGTTGTGGTGCCGGGTTCTGCAGGTTGCGATTTAAATCAGTGAAAAGTGACCCCGAAGTGGCTTTAATTTATAACTCGTGTCCGATACTCGTTAGTCGGATTTCCGGTGAAGGATGGCGGATGTGCAGCTTAAATCCACCGAATTCAACAACGGGGATGCTGCTGTCACCCAACGCGTTCCACCACCCGCCTCTTCGGGACCCCCGCATGCAGGTTTGTCTGAAAAACATTGTTTTCAATTATTTTTCTCAGTTATTAAAAGTCCGAAGTATTTTACCATCGATGAATCAAGCTTCGTTTGGTATCGAGCTTTTCAAAATTCGTATCAAAAGTTAGGCTGATATTAGAATGATAATTCGTTGGTTCGCTTTCTCAAAATCTGGTAAACACACTCGCGCGATTGTCTGGCTTATTGTAATCCAATTGTTTGACTTTTGTCAAAAAATTCATTCCATTTAACACACACACCGCGTGCTAACCGTATATAGTAATGTATTTACACTTCGATTTGTTTGTACATCTTTTCGAAACTTTCTTCCATCCCGCGGAGTGAATAGTTGATTTAAAAAAAGAAGGTAGAGAAAATATGCGCCCATCTAGGAGTAAAAGCGTTTATTATCTATTCGCGTAGTTGTTCACGCGTGTTTTCTGGGAAAAATTGTTCAGATATAATACGGTTGCCGCTACGGCTAACTTTCCTTGTTATTGGATTGAGTCCAATAGGATTAGCAAACTTGTAGGTAATTCTAATTCTTGGATGGGAATCGGACTGATTTCACTTTGAGTATTACATTTCGGTGATAAATTGACGCATATGCATGTATAATAGATGAAACGTTCCAAAGTTGAGTATAACGATGCGAAAGCTTTCATCCGAAGGAACAAACGCAAATCAACTTCGATTTTTGCTAGAGAATAAAACTTAAAACCATTCGTCAGAATCAAGTAAGCGTATTTCGTTGCGTTTAAACTCGTTTTCCATTAACTATTATCAACTCCTACGGACAAACAAATTAAGAATAGTCTGAGCAAACGTAAATCGTCTTCAATATCACCGATTTATTCGTTTATTGACACTAACTTACACCAGCCTCTGGGGATCTTTGAAAGTAAAATAGTCCCCGTTTCGACTGTTTCCTTTTCACACGAATGTGCGTAGGAAGTAAATATCTATGATTAGCTATACGCTAGCGATACGTGGCGTAAAAAGACCGTCAGGTTTGTTGGTGGGAAAGATAAGAGTCTCAGAGGTGACGGAGCTCACCTGGGTTGCATAATTCGAGATAACGGAGTTCGGAACGATGGGAAAACAAGAATGTCCGGTCGTGTTGTTCCCTTTCTCAACTCTAACCAAGTCGTTTCACCAGCCCGTTGTATAAAATAATTTATTTATTCTTCTTCGTTCGAATTGTCAAATCCAAGAATACCAATGAAATAATGCCTGAGTATCGTTGGTATGAATATCATTTTTACTCAAATCAGTATAAAACTGCATTCGGTTTGCGAATTCTTCAGTGTTAATTATTAATCCGTGTAGGGCAAAGTTCATGCCTTGTTCTGCTCTAATTTCAACGGCATGTGAAACTATTTGAAAACTATGAGATAGAACTTCGTAATTCAAATCGATTTGAAAATACTTCCCCGAGTTATTTCGAGCCAAGGCTATTCAACGTTTAGCAAAAATTGTTCGCGAATTGAAGTGAAATGATAATATTTCGTCGTTAATTTTCTCCCGTTTTATATACAATGGAACGGTAAATTAATCAGCAACGACTGACCGACATGTCGATGGTGTAGAGCAAGAAAAATGTTGTAAAAAGTAATTGCGATGATTGGGGTACATGGTTCGGTAGATTGGAATGACCTAACATCATAACGATACACGCCGTGGGCGTTATTCTATTAATTACTTATACTTCGACCTCACCTTTCATGGTATTGCAGGGAATTAAGTTTGTCTATTAAGGCTTCGATGCATGTAGAAAACCCTGATGAAAACGGCCCTGGGTTACGAGGAATTAAACGGATAATTACCTACCTAAAACACAACACATTTACGAGATGTACAAATTTGTAGACGCCTCCAATTATGGATTCGAGATGTTTGAATTTATTGGAACATTATCTGGCGACTGCAATTTTGAACATACTTAACGACTGGCAATCGTTGTTAACGAATTACGCGGACGTCGGTTATAATCCTAGTTGTATAAATCGTTTGTTTAATATACGTAAAGAAAAAACGTATGTTTCAAATTTAGAAAAAACTTTGAGTCAATATTACCGTAGCACTTCATCGATATTATCGACCAAAACGAATCGAGCACCGATGTCTTATCTGTACAGCAATGAAATTGATACACGGTGTATTTTATAATCAATGACGTCATACAGCCAGCTTGTACCTTGCGTAATATGTTCAGCACGTGACGAACATACGCGATAAACATTTTCGAAGCTTTCTAAAAATCCGAAAAGTGTTAAATAATTCCGCGTGAAAAACGAGTCCAGAGGAGAAAAAAAAAAACAAAAAAAAAAAAAAAACTCGTAGACAACAAGCTGTATAAATATACCGGTAACTTGAAAACATCGCGATTTTTTTTTTTTTTTTTTATGATTTCAAAGTTTCGCTTTTCCGCGTGTAGAAAAAGACTTCATACTTTTGGCCACGATTTTTTAAACGTCGGAAATTCCGGCAGGTATTTTGTCCCGATTTATGTCCTGTCCGATTCAATGAGCCACGGACCCAATTGTCGCAATTACCAAATCATCTCATTCCTCCAACCACGGGGCCTCCGTGTGTGCATTCTACGTAGGGGTCAATTTAAAACTATAAAAAGACCGTGAGGTGATGCAAATTCACCGTTGTTCTAGAAAATTTATACTTATGATACAGAATATTACATTTTCTTTGTATCGTCGATTTTCGCTCAAGCTATCCAAGTATCTTACGATATTCTCCGTCGAGGAACATAGACTTTGTAATTTTCCAAGACAATGCTATTTCAATGTTACATTCATCGATGTAATGACTATTGGAAAATTCGATGGACTGAAATAGAATTGGAAATTTAAAAAAATCTGGTTGAAATTGAAGGAAGAAAATAATTTTCCAGCTAGGTATTGTATTATTCTATCCCTAACATAATTAGGCCGCAGAACGAAGAAATGAATCGCTGACTAACACGAAGTCATTGGAGGGTTTTTAATCATTTTTACTATTCTTCCTTTTTCTTTTCAAATTTACTTTCTCACGCGATAAGTGCTTTTAGATGTATTCTGCAGTCGTATAGGTATATTAATATGAAACCCACCGCGATCCAGTAGCGAAAGAGAAAAAGGCAGAAAAAGTAGAGGGAGAAAATGCAGAATATGCGTTGAGCAATCTCGTAGGAAGTTAACAATGAACGATATAATTTAGATTAACAGATATGCCAGTCACGTTTCATTGTAAGGTTAATCAGAAAATATAAATAACTTCCTAGGTTTACATATATATGTATATATGTTATGTATAGTGTGTACAGATCGGTTGAATTTAGTCAATACCTATTTAAGAAGGAATTATAACTTCCGCGGAATATTGCATTTCATTTTATATCTATTTCGTGATGAATTTCCGTGTCGTAAACAACGAAGACTGTGTGAATATAGCTATGAAAATCTAAGTCAACGTTGATTATACTAAAATATTTTTTTTACATATTTATTTCTCAAGTGTTGGGAGTACACTTGGTGAAATAAAATATGTGAAAAAAATCTCGCTCCCATTTTTACATCAGATTTTCTGTGATAAACTCAACTACGAGATACAGCTGCTCCGAATGTCTGTAATTATACGTGTTGAATCGTCAAATTGTGGATTATGTATTTCTGCTCGACGAATGGTAAATTCTAGGAGAAGCTATTACTCGATCTTTTTATCGGTTATAACATTATCTGAACTAAACTGATTCGTTTCTGTTTATGTGCGGAGTAAATAATACCAGTTTTCAAAATTCTCCAAAGCCCTGCAAATATCGTCAGGATATCGAGTTCAGAGCTTGATGAGAATTTTTTAGCACCAAAATTTCATTCTCTTTACGAAATGTATAAAGAAATTTGTGCACTCAATCTTTCACTTAAGATTTACAAATTTCCTGAAAGATTTTTCATCGCACACTTCGCACTCTTAAATAACGTGATCCCCTTAAAAAAAATTCATTCCCATTTCCGTCTCCACTTGTTTGCCAAGTTGATAAATCGATTAGTGACGATTTCGAAGGCAAAGTAAACCGTTCGGCTATCACTGCTTACAATCGTATTTGAAGAAGGCACGCAAATCTTTTACGTCTCAATCCATTCACGGCCTCAAGATGGGAATAGCCATAAAATCTAGGCACCGCGACGATAGCAAGAAATGATATATCTATGTCTATTATAACTTTAATCCATGCATAACCTAGCCGAGCACGAATTTGTGAATGGATCAGCTGTTCTCACTAGTGCAAGCTCGAAATCAGATGAGGAACGTTTTAAGTTGCGTGTGTTTCATGGGAATGGAACATTACACGCGACAGCAGACAAATGTAACGATGATAGGATGTAACTCTACGATCTTCGCGTGTCAACAATCCTCGTCTATGCGGCATCAATTCTCCCTTGATTTGTCTCGCTCTAAGGCGATCGGAGATTAATTCGCACCGACGAATGGATTGATACAACGAATAATTACATAAAAGCAATGAATAATTACAACGAATATCACTAGACTTTAAGACCTTGGAAGATTTTAAGAGAATTCGTGAGACTTGATTATTGTAAAAATAAAAATTCTCAGACTCCAAAGACTTCGATCAAAGTTTCATCGACTTCAAAGAATTCACGCGACTTCTCGGAACTTCAGAGACTCGACTAGCAACTTCGTCATACTTCAGTAATTTCAAGGACTTGAGAAAATTCAACCAGACTTCGTACGAACGAGTCTTAGCGCAGCATTTTATGAAACGTTTCTAAGATTTCAATCACTTGAAAACATTTAATGAGTCTTCTCGAGATTTTGTGAGATGTCGCGAACTTCACGCGACATTAACGACTGTTTTACAGCGTACAACGGACACGAAGATTAATCAACTCCTCTCTCCAAGGGTACGGAATATTTCAATTTCAGTGTTAATAACGAGGTAAAAAATGTTCCCTTTCGCGATAAAAGTCCAGGGTCTAATCAAGGGGCGGTTTCACCAAGAGATATTAATTCGCGGATCTTCCGCGACACGTATAGAAAATCCATTGTAAAATTTGTCATTGTATTTTGCAAAGAGGATGAGGGGGAGTTCGTCTGTGCCTCGCTCCGTGTATCGATCAAACAGGAAAGTCAGACAACTTACGCTCTGTAACCTATACACGATTTTCTCACCCTCGGTACACTTTGCTCTTCGCGTTATATCACATATACAGAGAACTCGGCATTATACGTTACAGAATGTGTTTGGTTGCCGTTGGCCTATTAATTTTCAGCCCCAGTCGGCTAGTGACGTAACAGCTAGGGATGATGAGGAGGTTTGTTGAACGGTCACCGACCTGTTCGGCATTCACCGGCTTTTATACTCAAAAGCTTTGTGCTGACTAAGGTGGAACTTCTGCCAGGGCTTTGTTGAATTATCGCCTTCTACGTTATTCGCCGCGTTTTTCGTTTTTTTTTTTTTTTTTCTCTTTTCTCTTACAGGTGAAAAAAATGCTCAGGGCAAGGTATGTCTCGCCCTGAATATGCCGGTGTAACGAATTGGCAATAAGTGGTTTCGATACCTTCACAGATGATTGATAGAAAGTTGACAGAGGTAGAAGAAGAAACAGCTTTTTTAGTTCAAATATATTCTATACCCTTGCCTTTCATTTTCTCTCTAATTCTTGATTTTAAATTTCGATAGTTCGTGTTACGTGTCGCGTAATTTACATCTTTAAAATTATTGCCACTGTAATTGAAAAATTTCAACAATCAACGATCTTTTGACAATGTACTTTCCATAGAAATATGCATATCAAGAAACGAAATTTTTTATTCTGTAAGAAGAAATTTTGCGAAGCTTGGTACACTTTTTTAAACCTTGTAAAATATGGCAATATACATGATTTTTCTACTTTATTAGATTTTCGTTTAATGAATAAAGAAACAAATTGCATTCATGTGTTGGCGATAGTATTAACGAAAAACTTGTCGCGTTACATAAAAATGAATGAGGCAGGAATATTTTTGAAAAATGTTCTAAATTTGTTGGTCTCTGTACGGAAAACTATAGCCTCTATACTTCGTTTCACCGTCACGCGATAACAAGAGTGTAAAAAAATATCCCAGCTAAAAGTGGTTGTGTACAAGTCTTGAACGAATACTTACGGCGGCCTCATGCCGAAGTGATCTTGGTCGTCGTACCAAACCGTAGAAAGTGGCGGTTGCGAAATCGAGTCTGAGAAGTTGCGCGTCAAATTTGACTCCGGCTGTTAAGTTACTCGGAGTCTCAGAATTTCTAAATTCAAGCTAAGAAGCTGAACAAAGATAAGAAATAACGCAATTGAATGCGGATTGATCTTTCAAGGCCAACTGCCTGTTCGCACGGCAAAACTCCAACCGATCGACGAGTGCGTTTGATCGAATGATCTATGAAATCGATCCGTTCGAGAGGGTATTTCACGGAAACCAAGGATCATCGGTACACACCTTGTATTCTATTCTTGGCCAACACTCTCATGCCGCGATTATGCAATGATAATGTCAAACTGCGATTAGCGCAGAGCCTTGAGCGATACTCTGTCCGCATAACGTGCAACGCAGCCTGGAGTAACACGAACGTTTCTGTGTCGAGCATAAAATACTGCGAGTAGAAAAATTGAAGAAAAGATTATGCCTGCATAATTTGCAAAGGCAGAGTTTCCGATTGTTTACCCAAATTTGCGAGGAAGAAAAGAGCGATGCGCTTATTTTCAAGGCTCGTTGTCAGAGGAGTTTTATGAATTAATCCGGCTGATTCAGAGCCACGTAATTATGTATACCTATACTTTACGTATTACGGAAAAACGTGTTTTAACCGCGCCGAGAACGTACGCGTTGTGAATCCTAATTCTCCAGATCATACCTGTTGTACGATCTGTTACCAAGGAACGGTTGTGTAAAGACACAAAATACTTTCGATTTTTTACTCAATCCTTGGCGCGAAAAATTGGCATTCAATTTTGACCTGATTTTCGCAGAGATCCGGATTCATTTCTCCGAATGTAATTTGAATTTCACAATTAGTATACATCGGTTACCGGAGTCTTTCAATAACTTCTCGTTTCTGTTCATGGTTATTAAGTTTTCCCAAAAAAATAATTTAAAACAAATGACCTGCGTTATGAAATTAATAAAAAAAAATGTTGACATCGAATTTTTCGTTTTAACCGTAGAAAAAAATTGAACATCTGAACATGAAGTGGAGAAAAATGAAAAATCGTGTCTCTGCGTGGCGGCGAAATGAAAAGCGGGTGGGGGTAAAAAATCAGAAATAGCGAAAATCAGAATGTCCAGAATTCCGAATGAATAACAAATAGGAGAGAACAGATACTATCAGAAATTTTAACTCCGAATGGTGCCCAATAAAAAGCTGCAGTTTAGATAAAATGTATTTATTAGAGGGCTCTATTATCCGAAATCACTTACTTCAGAAAACGTTAATCCAAGAATTCAGAGATGCAGAATTTAATAATGTATAGAGTCAATATTCTAGAGAACGAATTTGTAGAAAGTTTCATATTCTCAAATGTCCGAATATTATAAAAGTAAAAGTTAGAACTTCATCATCTAGAAACGGTGAAAAACAGATATTCAGAATGTAGAAGGGTCATTATTCAGAATCGTGCGATTCGGAAAGATCAGTATTCCGAAAGCAACCGTAAAGATGGCTTGCTACCAGAATTTCACATTCCGAGTCTACTCAGCCAATCCATTTTGACTTGTAAAATGTTTTATATACGGAATCAAACAAATTCTGCAATATTTTTATCTCATTAAAAGATTGAATACGACTTTTGACATCATAAACTTATATTTCTTGGCTCCTAATATGTTATGAGTTATTGACTCTTCTGATATATTACGATTCTTCATTCCGACGATTCTGATACACTGCAATTCTATATTCTGGGCCTTCTATGAGATTATTACTCGGAGTTCCAACCATTCCGATTCTTGATCCTTCGCATTTATGAATTCGAGTAGATGAAAATTCTACTTTATGATCCATCCGAAGGTTATTTCTTTGCGTTTGCGAGCAATCGCATTTGCCTCATTCCGCTAACGGCCTTTCGAAATTTTCACCAGTTGTGTATTACAAATTCTATAACTTCAAGCTTCGATATTATTATATTCTATTTCCATTATTTCTAGCTTAATGAAGATTCACCACTTTGTTCTTTCGTGATCGTGAGTTTTCGATATATTTATGTTCGGAATTCCGACCATTCTGATTTTTGGTTTTTCTGATTTTTTACCCGCACCCATGAAAAGCGCCTGAAGAGAGAGCGCAGAGGAGAACGACGCCAATCCGTTACCTGAAACAATTTGAGACCAGACGTTTATACGTATGCACCCACTTTGGAAAATCATTTCACAGCTCGACTAGCGAGTACACGCACTTGGCTTGTCTCGTATCAGTGTGAGAACACTGATCGCTCAGCATTTAACGAGGAGCCAAAGAGTACTTGGTGGCATGCCCTGAACGGCCGGCTGGCTCCGTGACTTTAACACTGTGAGAAAAAAACAGGGAGCCTAAGTTAATGAGACATAATTAGTGAGAACGCTAATTGTTAGCTGTGAACGAGTCGCAGACCAATCCTGTTGATACGAAGTCATTCTGTTCGGATTTGTATGGCGTGGTGAAACGGCGAGAGAAGATCCCACGAACTTTGCATTTTGTTTATGTGATGGACGATCTCTGTTCCCGTTACTGCGAATCAACGTTTTGAACGAGAAAGAATCGCTTCATTTTTTACAAACATTACTGCGTAAGCAGGATGCAAAAACGAATAATGCGACTTGCCCTTGAATTAATCTCGCGAAATGTTCGGCTTCGATCTATCAGTTGTCTTTAGATTTGTTTTTAAAACTAAGGGAGCAAATTAATTATGCAGATTTGAAACAAGTGTTTTTTTCTGCGACCGAATTAACGTCGAACTATGTATTATGTAATATATATTTTTATCCAGATGCGCTGTAATGTGAGTGGGTAGAAAAAAAACTGACATTAACAAACTGTATCAGTCTTTAATTTGTTTTTCACCATGTTACGATGATAAATTCCAAAACTGTGATACACGTGACTATCTTGATCGTATATTGTAGTATATATAGTTATTTTTCAATATCTTTGAAACGAGGCTCCAAATGACTAAGAGAAAGTGACTATAAATTATGGTTAATGGTGTTTAGGGAATTTCATGTAAACTCAACCAACGTCTGACCTTCGCTATTATTAATTTTGCTCAAAAAATTTTCTGCAATTGTCCCAACTCTGAATCAGTATCCTGAATTTTTTTAGACTCTTTATTCAACTGGTTAATTATCTATAAATATTGAAATTGATTTTGAAAAGAATCTTTTTGAAAATTCTCAAAATATTCTACAAAAAAATAGTTTTTCTTTTACCAAGATTTCAAGACGGGCCTTTCTCTATTTTTTTTTTTTTTAGCACTTTTAATTTTTCCGAAGAACTCAAAAATCGTGCAAACGGACTAGAAATATATAAAGTGAACAATTCAAGTTAAAAAAAAAAAAATCTTTCGGGAATTTTCAACCCGTTCAGACAATATTTCAGCTGATCAGAAAAATTTAGAGTGCTGAAAAAAATCGACCCATTATGGGCCTGGTCATGAAATGTTTGGAATAGGAAATACAGATTCTAAGAATTTTTTAAGAATGTTAAAACAGCTCCTTTTGAAAATCACTTTAAATATTCACAAATAATTGAGCAGTTGAATAAAAAATTTGAAAAACTTCAAGGTAATGTTTAAAAGTTGGGAAAATTGCAGAAAATTTTTTGAAGAAAATAAGAAATGGTGAGAATCAGACGTGGCTCGAGTTTGCGTGAAATTCCCCATAATCATAACGTATATATTGTCAAAAATACCATAACGAAGCACATTTCGTTTGCGAGGCAGGCGGATGTCACACATGGAATAACAAGACTCGAACGATGTTGGTATGCGGTTGAAAAATGAACGTGGAAAGACATTAGAATGCGTGCAGTTGACCCGGATGAGAGTCCAAAAAGACAGAAGAAACGTTGTTTCGTAAGCGTAGCTGATAGCTGGAGGTGTTTTTCAGTTTTCATGACAGTCGAGAAGCGACGAAGCTGACGGTCACTGTCAAGTTTAAATCCTGGCTAAACGACAACGAGATCAGAAACATAGGCGTTTGATTATGGGGCATTCCACGCCAATTCGACCTAGGTTTAACCCTTGACCTCTTAGACTTGGCGCGCGATTTTTTCTACGATTGTTTTGACTTTGAAAGGTACTCTGTTTCTTTTTTTTTGGTTTATTTTCGACCCAATTTGAATTTTCTACAATTCTTAGAAACGATTTTATCGACCGACCAAAATTAAAAATTTGAAAAACTTCTGAAAAATCCTGCGTCAGATATCAAAATTTTCAAGCTGGGACCCGGAATGGGCCGATTTTCCCTTCTTACTGTTTTCAAGCTTTTTCCGAACAAAAACGTTCAAAAAAAATTAGAAGCGGAAGTCATTTTACTATGGATGATTGCTGAAATATTTTTATATGTCACATTGGATATATGAAAATTTTTTCAAATTTATCGAAAGATTTTTTTTCTCTTTGTTGTGCCCGTAAAAAAAGATTACGAATGTTAAAAATGGTTCCGAAAAATCTGAAAAAATTTTCAAACATCCCTTGTGACATATAAAAATGTTTCAGCAACCATCCATGGTAAAATGACTTTCGTTTCTAATTTTTTTAACGTTTTTTTGTTTTTCGGAAAAAGGTTGAAAAAAGTGAGAAGGGAAAATCGATCCACTCCAATTCCAAACTTAGAAAATTTTTATATTTGACGCAGGATTTTTCAGAATTATACAAATTTTTAATTTCGGCCGGTCAGTAGAATCGTTTCTAAAAATTGGAGAAAAATCAAATTGAGTCAAAAAAAAAAACAAAAACATAAAAAAAAATAACAGAGTACCTTTCAAAGTGAGAACAATCGTAGAAAAAATCGCTCGCCAAATCTGAGAGGTCAAGGTTAAAACCCAGGTCGAATTGGCGTGGAATGCCCCTTATACAGGTTGTGTCATATCGATTGTTGCAGAACGCAAAATCAGCAGCTTGCACGAGTGCAGAAAATTATCGGAATTGGGATTGAGATAGGAATTATGATGATGATTGACGTGACAATAGCAACAATAATAGCGCATCTTATCGTTGGCATCACGACTTTATCTGTCGCACAATCGATGATACATCTTGTAGCGGTTTCTCGGAATTGAGTATAAGAAAATCTTGGCAATAAATTTGTAGCTTGAATTCTTGCCACACGCGATGGCTATTTGTAGAGGTGATAAAAACGCGCAAAAAATTAACCTCGACGTCCTAATGAACGAATGTAGCAACGAGTCTGTCGAAACTGATTTCCTGATTTTTGTATTGACAAATTTTTTTACCGGAATGATCTGACACGAGTAGATGACGAATTCTCTCCTCTTCCATTCGTCTTATGGATTTGACTGGAAATCTTTGGCATATACGAAGTTGGAATGGATACGCGTATTGCTTTTAATGGTGAAAATCATCGGTGTGGATAAAGAATTCCAGAAAACTGGAACCTCAACTTCGCTTTTATTTCCTTTACTTTTTTGGCTTTTGTTATATTTCCTTATTTCGATACTGGTGGACCAGCAGCCTGCGATAAGTACGTAAATTCATGCTTAATACAGCGGCGAATTGTTGTTATGTCGAATCCAGTAATTGGTGACATCATTTACAGAAATTACCTAAGCTGACGCCACGCAACCGCGTAACCCTGAACGTCCAGGCGTAGCTTGCGACCGATATAACAACTTGGGCATTGTATTAACTGCGAAATAATCATTCGAGGCATCGAGAGTCGAAAATAATAATGCACTTAACAATACGCCATGAAAAACTGAAAAGGTTGTAAGTCGAACTAAGTGAGAAGAATTTCACCGTTTACATTATACAGCATGCATGTTTGATTTCAACGCCGTTTCGTTTTTACAATTAACAAACTCGCACCGCAACCGCTGAATTGTATCGACTGATGTAATCAAGCGATACTGTTCAACCATCGATTATTGCTCAAAGATTATTGTCCCAATCTGTCAAATAATAGATGAACAAAAATCAAAAAATTAATCCTCAAATATCTTTCAGCATGTTCGGTTTCTAATAATCGCCTCAGGGTTATTTCGCCAGGCTGTAAGCGGAGGCCCTAATTTTCTGTATTTTATCAGATTCGGTACATGTTTTTGAATCTGAAATTTCCCGACACTTACAGGTATTCCGGCCAGAAAATAAAAGTTTTTCAGTACACATATACCACCTAGAATAATAATAAATTTTTTTTAAATGACCGTACTTTTACTATCGTCCAATTGATAACTTACACAAATCTATTTCCCGACGACAGGTTGTAATTTTCGTCAAAAGGCAAAAACAAATGTCGGTAAAAAGTTATATTATATTGCGTTTCGAGTCAACGTAACACGTGTTACGCAGCTTCGTTTATACGGAGTTACAAAAAAGTGCTAATTTCTTACAAGGGAATAAAATTTCAGACTTATTTATGAAATTTCCCGAGTTTTCCAGGCTTTTCCTGTGCGTATCAACCCTGTAACAATATCGGATAGCCGGGTCTCGTTTTCCGGAATACTCGCGCCTGCACGTCACAATCTCGCTTTCACACTTGCGTTCAAAGTAGCAAAGCACGGAGTCGGAAGGGGCGACCACAAGGGGAAGCTTTCGTTGCAATCAATAAAGTGGCAAAGGCACGACAGGCACAGCATCCCGCCGGGTTCGGGATTCTCGCCCAAGCGCAAGACTGCAAACCGAGGGGAAATATTACCGAGATATCCGAGAGCGTTCGCCTCGATTACAAGTTGCAGCGAAAAAGCTGAAAGCTGGCTATTATTGGTTGTGCGATGATCGACAAAAAAAATATATATATATAACTAATTAACTAATTTTTTTCCGTGAATTTTGGTGGTTTAAAACGTAGAATTACGAATAAAATCATGATTATATTAGATTGGCTCTATTCCTTTTTTATGTTATTGTAATATTGAAAGGAGGGGGATGGTTTCTAATATGATCGTGATTTTATTCGTAAATTCTACGTTCTAGAACATCAAAGTGTTTACGGAAAAAAATGAAGACAACGGAAGAACAATTTTTTTTTACTACCTGTGTAGTATTTTTTTTTTTTTTGATAAACTGTAGATGTTTAAAAAAAATTGAATTTTTCATCTAAATCTATTGTTTTTTTTTTTTTTTATCTAGTCATATATGGAAATGTCGATAAAATAAATAACTAGAGCCAATTTCGTTGACATGAAATCTTACTAGGGCTACTCAAATATCAAGGGCAACAAAAGCACCGTTTACCGATGTTATTGCACAGATTTCTCCAACATTTTCGGTCAGAAAATGAAAACGCCTAATTGATAAGCATTAAGGATCAAGTAGGTATCGAGAGAAAAATAAACGAATTGAAGATTGTAGACAAATAACTGAAACCTAAAATATATTTGCACAAATCTCGGAATGAGAAACGAATTCTTTTGATATTTCAGGCTGACAAGTCATTAATGTAAACGATCATTATGATATTCGAATTCCAAATTTACGATTTGAATTAACGTTAACGGATTCGTATTTTATCGGTAAAGTTGAGGGGATGTCAGAGTGTACCGACCGAGTTAGAAGATCGCAGATTCGCTGTGTGTGTTTACTGCGTAATAGAATAGTTTTAAACTTCGGAAAATAATCGAGTTTGCAGGTGTGTTTGTGGAGGTATCCAGAGAAGTTCATAAAATTCATGAAAACACCACGAATATACTCGCTGGGGATTCTCACTCGGTTTGAGTTTATAGCGAGCTATTGTACGACTGAATCGCGTACGTTGTTTTATTTTTATGTTTTTTTAACGTAGATTGTCATGAATTTTTTGAACTGTTCTCAGTAACGACGCAAACACGATCATAAAAGGTATAATTCTCCGAAGTTTGCAACAATTTTATTCCTTACAAGAAGAAATAAAGGTGAAAATCGATTGCGAATGTTGTCGGTAAAACAGGGAGGCCCAACATCTTTCTAAGAAGACTTACTCTCGCTGTACGAGTCAACAATCGATTCATTTATTAGCAACATATCTGTACACCAAATCATTATCAAATTATTATATTGGTCATTTACGCAGACGTATTTAAAAATATGAAGATTGAAAATACTGTAGTTTTAAACAGAAGCTTGGATATCGGTGCTTCGGTTGAAATTGATTGAAGATAGTTGAAAATACAGCAGAATAGTTCGATTGCCATTGCGTAGTCAATTTGTGAGTAATGATCGATATCGGTGCAATGTTTGAACGTTATAATATACATTCAACGAGGTCAACATTGCAATTAATGTAGAAGATCTTCTTCTGAATGAAAAAAAGGTCACCATACAGGTTGAATTCATCGAATCAAATTGTAACTTTTGAAATCTTCCAATCGATCTTCGTATCTGAGACGAATACAATAATTTTATAATCACTCGATGTAAGTTTATCTCGTAATAAGATTAACAAAAGTATTCGCCCCGCCAAACTCCTTAATTGAGCGTAAAATCCGCGCAAATTACAATAATATACACTGCGGGTCGACGCTTATTTCCGATTGATCGTTACAAACGAGACTGCGTAGCAAATATCGGCAGAAAGAATCACGAGGATGCCGCAGACTGCTGCAGGCGTTACGGCGCCAGCGATAATTAATTATCTGATCGCGGTACTGGATAAATAATATCGTTGTAAAAACCGGTAATTCAAACTGCACAAAACGTACAAAGCCACTCACTGTTCGGCCAAGTGATGTATTTTCAGCAATTATTTATTCTTTCGTTTCTGCGCGTCTTTACTCATTTCTAACGCTTGTTTTCTCCTCGGCGTTACGGTTTCATCGCTTTCTTTTTCCTCTGTATATTTCACGCCGTTTTTTTTTTTTTTTTTTTTTCCAGAAAACAAAAATATCAAACAAGTCGGGACCACGCACATGTAGATATAATATTTATTCGAAACATTAAGACACCTATATTGGTCCTCTAATCTTTCAAGTAGTACGGATGCTTTATTTGAAAAATTTCAACAAACCCAACCGCACTGGCAAAGAAATTACACCTGTTATACCTAACAAAGTGCGTGCGACCTTTTCGGACGTCGTCGTGCAATATAGTCGAAAAGCATTGGTCAGCACTCCGAGAATAGCGATTCCACCTTTGCCTGACTGGCCGAGATCTCTATTTTCATCCCGCCTTTTATCGTCCTCGACAATTCCTGCTTAGCACGAAAATTGCTGCTGTTTTTTTTTTCAATTTTTTCATCAGCGATTAGTTCTAAATCCAATTAACGTCAAGCTGAAGCGAAAAACTATTCAAATTCTACCGTACCCTAAAGTAAACGTTAATTAAATTAATTCCGAAAAATTGATTGATTTCACGCATAATGACAAAATACCGGTTCAATGAAACGTGCGGATAATAATTTTTCAGCATTGAAGGGATTGAATTGAAGAAAAGTTTCGTTCGTTTCAGAGAATGATTTGCCTAATGTTCGATCAGTTTTGTCACTTTTGTTATATCGAGTCGATATTAAATTTCACGACAACTGTTCCCACGTTCCTTTCAAACTCGACAATTCCCAAATAGTGTCGGTGAATTTGGTGATTTTTCGCTCGAAAATTTCAGTCGCTACTTACTTCGCGGTGATTTTGAGCCGGTAAGAAGTTCTTACAGAAGTAGGTACGTAACAGTTTTATCGTATCTACAGGTATACGCGTGCATATACGATTAATGCCGTAATAAAAATAGTTGAAATAATGATAACAATGATGATAATAATAATAACTAGAAGAATAATTGAGCCGAAGGTGAAATAATTCGTATGAAGATGGATCGGCGAAGCATCTCGGGTCCGTCGGAATATTTTCCGTATGAATGATTTAATGACACATTGTTCCTCCTTGAAGAGTCTCTAAGTCCTTCTGCCAAACCCACCGGTGATTGCTTTCATCTCTGAAGAAGCATCCGGCAATGAGACAAAGGTCTTCCAATTGCGTAATGTCAAGCAGAAACATATTGCCTCGCGTTTTTTCTCTTACTCACACGAGTACGCAAATTTTCTACGCGTACATTTGTGCGGTAAATTTTTTAGGCTTAACGTGTTTATACGTGGGGCATTCCACCGCGAAATCGGACGGTTTGAAAAATTTTTATTTTTGATTTCATCGATTTTTTTTTTAAATATTTTTCAGTACCCCTAATAAGAGCCTTTCTGGAAAATTTTGATGTTTTTTTGATGACTTGTTAAAAACAAATACCAAATTTTCCCCACCGTACACTCTTCTTTTACATATTTTAAATTAATTTTAATGCTTTTTAATTGACAATAGGTGTTTGGAATCAATAAGTGAACGTTAAGTCTATTTATAAACAATTGTAACGAACGTTTTCATTTATTTTCGTGTTTTTTTGAAAATTATATTATCAGTGCTATTTTTTGTTGCAAAATATTTGTTCTCTCAGTCTAGGTATCAGACGTTGGTCGACTTCGCATACAATGCCCCATATATGTCTATATAGATCCGACAATACTCTAAGAATATAATATAAAAGTTGTATTCCAAAAAATTATGTTCACATGCAATGCAGTTTCAAGATACTCTCAACGCGTATAGAGCACAGTATTTGCAAAAAAGATCATTATTATTATTATTATTGTGTGACCTAACCGTCACTTGGACACGATTCAACCGCATTGGCTCCGAATTTTGAAATTCACGTTTAAAAAATTGGAGTATATTTTGATGGAAATTGGAAACCTTTGTACGTGATAATGGTAACGAAAAATCACGCAGTTGAATATTATCTCTCACGAGTGAGTAACTCGACAACGGAGAAAGCAGTCGCTGCACGTCGTCAGTTGCTGTAAGATATAAAAATATTCAACTCTATTCCCAGGCAGTTTAAATGCAGAGGCATATAACAGGTATGTATGTAAGGAAGTTAATTGGCCAAATGAGATATGCAGCCATCCTTTCTCGTCCGTGGGAAAACGATTATCATCATCTTAATGCGATCGATTGTTGTTTCGTTTATCTTCGTTTCAAGTCTTCTATCTGATTGCGGGATCAAAGGATGGTTATAAACGTAGGTGTACAGTGAATTTTCGCATCCCGTATATCTGTATACAATCATCCCATCACATAAAGTAGTTATTAGGAACTCTCGAGAAATTTCATTCTGCTTCCCGTATGAATTTCTATTATTCAATTCTGTCCGGACTGTAGGAGTGGATAAAAAAAAACTTAATTGCTTGTCGCGCGTTCGTTTGTCTACCTTTCAAAATTTCCGCTCGGCACTTTGACAGCATTTTCCTCTTTTCCCCGTTTTCTTTAGTTTGAATTTTCCATTCTTCAATCCTCTGGACTATCCCGGAAAGTGGAATAAAATGAGACTTTCATTCTCAGAGTTTTGACGATTTTCACAAACTAAAATGAAATAAATTTAGAGATGTGAAATAAAATCAAAACTTTCAGTTTCAATATACAGTTCACTGAACTACGATTTTTAACTAAAAACTACACCAAAAGTTTTATATTTTTGGAAAATG
This sequence comes from Neodiprion pinetum, assembly GCF_021155775.2. Lineage (NCBI taxonomy): Eukaryota > Metazoa > Arthropoda > Insecta > Hymenoptera > Diprionidae > Neodiprion > Neodiprion pinetum. Next base: position 11,318,832 of record NC_060232.1, read on the forward strand.
TTTAGTTGCCTGAGATAAGATTCTTCAAAATTCAGTTTAATAAACGCAGGTGAAACGATTTACAATTATAATTTAATAATGCAAACTGCAGAGTTTGAGAAGCAAAAATGACCCAAATAGCAGCGTTAGTGAATCGGGTAGAATAAGACCAAGCTGTAACTATGCAGAGTGAAAATGCAAGAACAATGCATTTCCAGTAAAGAAGACGAGGCATTTTTCTCAGCTGTGCTGCAGGGTCGTTGAAAGCTAAGAGGTGCACTTCCGCACCTAAGCCTCCTCAACATCTTGGATCCTAGACTTTTTTCGTGGCGTAAAAATAACGCTCAGAGTCTAGCACGTGGTTCGAGTGATGTGGATCAGCTAGGAGTTTCGGAAAGTACGAGACGAAGGCTCGGATACTTATAGATAAACCATGAAGGGTAGAGGTAAGGAGGACTATCTCCGTGTATTGGGATTGTCACTTTGCAATGCGTCATCTGGTGGGAAGAAAATCAAACTAACTTTACCAGGCTAACGGATGAGCGTTGACCGTGTTTTTTCGCCTTGTGGATGGTAGAACAGGTATATTATTTACGATGTTTCATTAATTTATGTGACACGAGTAATTTGAAACTGCAAGAATCACGATTTGCCTCCATTAAAACATTAAACGCTCAGGTTATGTGGTGACAAAATGGCGCCGACAACTGACCTCTGACGTCATGAGGACATTTTACAATCAAGATGGCGCTGCTGTAGCAAAAGTTCCGGAAAGCGCCAATCAGATTGAATCGTTATTGCTTATTAACGCCATTCCGGCGACTTGTCGAACCGCTAGTTGTCGCTTTTTGGTAGAAAGTTTTTCAATCGAAAACCCATATGAGATACTTCTCCTTACTTCCATCCTCCATAAGACGAACGTGTAACATATTCGGGGATTTCCGTGGCAAATAGAACGGCTAATTTTTCTGCTCTCTTTCAATTTTTCTGCACTTTTTACACCGTTCAAATAGTTGACAGGATTAGCCATTTGAAAAATCGGGATTCAGTGATTCTATGAAATCTGGGTTGCCTGTGGAAAAAATTTCTTCTACGAAAGAAAAATTCTTCTCTTTTCTCTCCCTACGTACAGGTCTTTGACCTCCTATAGAAAGTAGGTACCTAGATGTGCAATTCAATTGTACCGATCTTTGTACTTTTTGGGATTAAATATTATAAAATATTGTAAAAGTTTGGTAGTTTTTTTTGTTTGATTCTCGATACCGATTTCAAAACGAAATTACCTCGTCTTCAAAGTGGGCACAAGTTTTTATCGAAATTCCATAGCGTAAATAATACGTAAGAGGAAAATTTAGTAGTCAATATTGTCGACATGCAGCAAGTATTTTGCAATTACAAAAAATGTTCGTTAATTTCAAAGTAGACTGTTGGAGATCTTCTTTATCGGCTCCGATCTACCGATTTCCTTCAAGGAAAGAAAATCATCTTTTCGTTCGATTTTCCAAGCGATACCCCATGAACAGCGAAGGGAAAGCGTGTAAAATGACAGCTGCAAGCCGTTGTGGGAGGTTCATTGGTTCTATTTTATGGGGTGTGTCGGGGACTTTTCACCGTCTGTGAGTGCAGTTGTCGGACATGTCGAACTGGGGCATTTTGTGCGTGTTGCAGCGAAGGGATTCGTTCTTCCACATGTGTATGTAGAAGAGGAGACAGACAAAACGCTTTATGTACGGCTTCCGAGCTCAGACTCGCCGCCGCGGCTCTCTGGAAATTAGGAAAGAGCGTAAAGATTTTTTTCATACTTGTGCATCACGCGAAAACGTTTCTCGCTCGATTTGCACTTTCCAACATATTTCTTACACCCGCGACATAAATCAGTGATTATGTACGTGTGGGATTCAAGCTCAGAGATTTCCGGAACGAGACTCATTTGGTTAATTCGACATTAGTCATTAGTCAGAAATAAAGAAATAGCTATTTTTAAAGAAAGCGTTTCAACAATTTTTTTTTTTTTTCTCATAGACCAGATAAAGGGGTTCTAATTTCGGTGAACGGAAATCGCGTTCACTACTTTCGAATCACTCGTCAATCTAATAATAAAAATTGTATTAAAAATTTTTTCTCCGAGGGTGAATGGTGGGGAAAAATAACATCAATTGTGTGGAAAATTTTAAACAAAACAAACCAAGTAAATTCGTACACGTACCGATAACTGATACAAGTATAGATAATCGGCTTAAATCCGAAGCTAATCGTAAGAAGATTCGAAATCATTAGAGTCGCGCCGTTGAATGAAAGTAGAGCAGCTGTTACCGGATGAATAATAGCGTTTTACCCTGCAACGATTTAATGTTGCGGTATGAATCAATGGCTGGGAAAACCGTGCTTATTGTTAGTCGGTAAATGATCTTCTACGGTGTAACGGTAGGTATAAAAATACAAGTCCTAGAGAGGAAAAGTTTTGTTGAAATGCTGAGCAGTTCGCTTCTTAGTCGACAGAATACGGGCTTAGCTTGTGTTTAATAACGTTATAATAACCTTTCGCCACTGTATAAAAATACGAGAACTTCGTTCCAACAGTTGCTGTGAAAGAGAAATGACATTACCGGACTCAAGTAAAAGATGAAAATAATTTTTAGTGAAGGAAGAGACAGGAATGGAATAGAAACGTTTGCATTATTCTTTTTACACGATGTTTTTTCGCGGAATGAAATTGCACAACGATTTAACGTTTATCTGTTGGTAAATTTATACACGTGCCCAAATTTCATCGAGTATTTGAATATTTGCGTGTATTTTTTAAATTATTTTTATCGAATAGGAAATAAAATCATAACTGACGAAAAAGACATTTATGATTGTTTGAGATATTATCGTCTTGCCAAATCGATATAACTTCATTTTTGGAAGTTTTCAAAACTTGGTCTCTGATGATTCACTCTGCGGTTTTTTTTTTTTTAAAGTGACAAAAATTACACGGAAACCGGACTAATAATAGGTATAAAATTGTCGGTTGAAAAATAGTATAAAATATCATAATAACAGTAATGATAATAAATTATGTATCAATATACATAAACACGACTTATGAATAGAATGAAATTTTTAGGAGCACGAGGAATGTAAACGAAATAGATTCGTGTATCTTTTTCTTCACACAAATTTTCATCTACTTCGAATTATCATATCCTATTCAGTTTGATTCTTTAATTATACATCCTCAATCTTTTTATTGATCTGATTTTCCGATACAAAAAGTCCACAGTCGATATTGGGTGAAAAACAAAATGAAAATGATGAGAATGTAAACGTAGAGAAATATTAATGTTACAGCTGAAACAGTGCGATCTAATTTCGAATTTGTTGGCTACATTATATGAATTAAATTCAATTCTATAGATTTCTATAAAAAGTTTTATAAGATCGCTTCGCAAATATCGCAAATATTACGAACTAGACTAACAGTGTGATTAATCATTTTTGTTTCAGGTATGCAGTCATCCATTACGTACCAAAAGAAAAAATAAAGGGGCAAGTATCAAACCGGCGATAAAAATGTAAACGCATAAATTAATCGCACGAAGCAAAATCCTGTGAACATATAATATACGAGTACCTACATTATCAGAGGTTTGAATTTATTGTTACTTTGTAAAAATTTGAAGAAAGTTGTCTGAAAAAAATAATTCGAATCGATAGGAAAATATTTTGTATTGATACATGACGATTTTATTTTAAAACAGTCAACTTATCTATGATTAAGGTATCACGTTCGGATACGAAGGTCAGGGTGATACGACGACGACCTTATCGAACGATGCGGCTTCTGACGATGAGCGAAATTCTAAAACGGAATCATGCGAGCGATAACAACCGGGATAATTATGCATACAACACGACGATCCTAAAACTATTTATTATTCAGGGATTACTGGGAAATGATTTCCCAAGCGTTCGTATAATTGCGTTTGCCGTGGGAGACAAGCTCGTGTTTTTCTCTCATCATGTAGGTTAACGTTTATATGCGTTATTCCGTTTTGGCGGGCATCTCAAAAACGCAAATAGATACGCTACTTGTAATTTTAGCGTGATCTTAAAGCAGAGATGCCGCGTACCGGCTTAAATCCTGAATCACATTCACACAGGAATAAATTCTGCGACACTTGTTTCGTTCCGCGTTTGAAGAATCTGAAAAACACGCTCCGCAAACATTAAAAATTTTTTCTTTTTTTTTTTCTCTACAGATTTGGAATAATTTTTATAATTGTATTTCAAAATGACGTTAAACACAGTCGCGTTTCTTTCTGTAATTCTGATGTCGTTCGGTTGGAAATCGCCGATTCGATAAATTGCGCATACACCATTTTATACACAACGTGTTCGCATTAAACGCGAAACAATTCGAAAGAGTTTATTAAGCAGGCATAATAATAACGATAGGCGGTGAGTGTGCTTGATTTGTTAACGATTCTGCCAACTGGGTTAAATATATCCAAGCCTTTTGCGTCACTATGCTGTATGTAGTTACGTACCTACAAAGTAGGCACATACAACGGTTCACATTGTTATACAGAACCTGCGTTACGAACGTTGCTATAAGCAAACAAAAATATGGTATATTTTTCCACACGAGGCGAACTGACTGACCGCAACGAATTGTCCTACTTTTATAAATTACACAAAGTACGAACCGAGCCGTAAATAGTTGAACGCATTATATATTCATAAGGTTATTCAATTTATGTATATACATTTTGCGACAAGTCAAGCCTGCCAATATCAATTAACGTTGTCATTCGTTTCAATATTTTTTTCAGACCGTCGAAAAAAAATCGCACACATCGATCAATGTTCAATTTCATTACGGAAATTTTTCTGATTTTTAGTGCGAGGTTGATATTCCGAAATTGAAAAGTTCCGAAAGAGACGGGTTCCGATTTTTTTTTGTCGCGAAACTTAAAGTAAAGAAATCAAACAAACTCAAGTTCTGAAAAAGTAAAATTTCGAAAAGATAAAATGGCGAAAGGGCAAAACTCCGACAAGTCAAAATTCCAAGATATTTTAAAATATGAAATAATCGAAATTCGGAATGATCGAAGATTTTCGGTTCCGTGAAAATCTAGCTCAGTGAAATTTGACCACGTTTATCTTTCTTTGTATTGGATTTTCGATATTTTTACGTTCGGAATCCTGGTCGTTCCTATTTTCGGTTTTTCTGATTTTTTACACCCACTCGTTGAGTAAACTGCGTCGTGTGAATATATTTTAACTTTCGGAATTTCGTTCCATCGAAACTGTACTTTTCGGAATTTTTCCTCTGTCAGAACTTTGCTCAATCGTAACTTGAATTATTGGAATTTCATATTTCGGAACTTTGAGCCGTCGGCTTTCCGACCAGTCGAAACTTTGTTGTTTCGTAAAAATTTGCTTACTTTACTTCAAGTTTTACCACCAAATAATTCGGAATTACGAGTTTTCGGAACTTTTCAAATTCGGAACTTCAAACCTACCCCTAATTTTGTGCTTTATTGATCAGTTGAAACTACCGACAGTCGTAATTATAAGACATAACAAACCATTATCGTATTATTATACAAGAAAGAAATTTTCTCTGTTCGCATGAGTCCAGTCTTATTTTCACAACGGCTAGAGATTATAAAAATTAAAAGTTGATATGCATAACAATAAATGATCCGAAGAAAGCGTCACGTTCGTTGTATCCTTTCACAGTTTGTTGGAGACTGTCTTTCGCAGAGCTTGTCGAGAATTTGATGCAAGACACGCTACGTAATCGTGCCTAGAAAATTCCAAAGTAACTGTGCACGCAATCATATTGATTATCAGCTAAAAAATAATTATAATGCTGACTTATGTACGTCAGATGCAAACCCCCCTTGTCAAAGTCAACTGCATACCTATGTACATAATACCTTCAGTTACGATACTGACATTTCGACGAAAGGTTTATCTCCCAGCTGATCGAAGATTTTGTCGTCAAATATTTACAAGAATTAGAAAAAAAAAGAAATAAATAAATACCCTTGCAATTTGAAATGCGATAACTAATTGTAAAATTGTGACAATAATTGGGGGGGAAAAACAATAAAAATAAACACAATAATAATAATAGAGAAAAATGTAAAATCATTGTTAATACGTTAAAAATTTAATTTTTTTTTCACATCATCGAACGTTTTTCATATTGAAACAATTTTTATACGAGCATCGTCAATTGCAAACAAGGGACTTAATTTCACAACGACTCGAAAGTCTAGACGAATTATTGATACCGTCAAACAGAAGTATATATATCAGTTTGAATTGATTTTGATTTGAGGTCGATGCAACATGACGACTTTACGGTGAGTATTTATTACTCCGTGTGTACAGTGATTGCTGACATGCAAAAGCCCTAAAATCGTAGAATACGATTGTATACATGTCGCAATGAGCGTATAATAATAGAATAAAACACGAGCGTCGCTTGCAAATCGATGATTCGTTAATTAGGCGACGTGCAGTTCCAAGGTGTGAAATTATTTCTGGAATATTTGAGACCATCCAATCGCATTATAATTTACAACATTCAACGCCAGAATTCAAACCCCTCGCATCATTTTATCGAGTAGAGTTGTTCAGAATTTTATAGCAATGCACAAAAATAGGTTTTTAAAGCGGTAATTTCGAACAAAGTCTCTACAATTTTCTGCTATCACAAATACCACTGTACATTATTGTTATTGTAAAATGTTGGGAAGAAAAAAAAAAAAAGTTGAACCGAGAAAATTTTCGCTTGCAATATAGCTTCAAATAGCTATAGTTCCTAGTTCCATACTGATTTAACATTCCTCAAAGAAAAATATCTTTTTGAACAAAATGACGTTTACTTTTGTAGCAAAAAAATTCGTGCTAAAATCTAAATCAACACATCTAAGATTCAAAGTAACGTTTTCCAACGCGTGAGAAAAACCAAAATTGTAGGATACAAATTTCAGAGGATATATAATTCCTTTTGATAGTTTCGAGGTATTTTTCTCGAATTAGTTTAACGTACCGCGGTGAATTTAATTGGCGTCAAGTTTATGCAGGAAGACACGTGTCCAAGGAAATATCCGTCAGTTTCTTCCACAGACTGGTAATTGGATTATAGCGATCAGTTATCGCGGTATTAGAATCCCTTGAACTTGCGAAGGGTGTAATTTCTCCCTCAGGTAAGGGATGGAGGCGGAGCTTGGGGTGCAATTGCAGTTCAAGCATACGACTGTCATTTCCGCTGCGCGTTCTTTGCTCAGAAAAATAAACTTTTTTTATCGTAGGGGAGAATTCATATACATATACCTATGTATTATACTACACAGATTTATCCATGATCCATAAAATGGTATGATATTCTTTGAATTTTATTAGAGTAGTCGGAGGTCGAAGGGATGAAACGCGTCTCAAGAAACAAGGAAGGAAATAGAGAAACGGAAGAAGTTTGTTTTAAGTAAACAACCCTCTGCGCCACTAAGTTTCGATATATAAATTACACGTAAAACTCTGTAGTTTTTACTTCGATTAAAGTTTATAACTGCAGATTTAGCCGGGAGAATATTTGGAAAACAAAAATATATAGTTTGCAGTTGCGGGTGAATAGAAAAAGAAACTCAATAATTCCAAAATCTTCCAAAACCGTAATAGTTTATTCAGTGCCTGGTCACGTTAAAGTTATTAATTTCAATCTCGTTTTACGTTCTCAGCAGATGTGAGCAAAAAATATGGAAAAGCAGAAAAAGGATCGAAAGTTGAAAAAGTATCCTTGTTTTATCTCCGGGCTTCTGATATGTTCCTGCTCAGAATTAATAGCAGCACATCTCAGAAAAAAGGTCGACTGATACGAAGAGGGCTTACTGATTTAGGGAGGCGTGATATCAGTACGGTATCCAACGATAAATCATGTCATTGCCAATTAGCGCAAGTCGATGATCAATCAGTAACAGTCATCGCGTTAACGGCAGCCATTGAACAGAATTTGATGGCCATCTGCGTGTCGTTTGTAGTTTTCACCTCAAGATCTTTATCTTCTTCTCGAAAAATGCGTTACAAGAAAAGGAAGACGAAGACACGCTTAGGTTACACACTTGTTTTCCAGACTTTTCTCTTTTTGAAAGTAAACTGCAGTTCAGTTAAGCAGCCTGTGTATTTTGTATGACAAGAGTTGAAAAAATTGATACAAGGAACAGAGAACTACATTCTGTTAAGTTCAACTTTCCGATTTAGATGAAAGGTCAAGTTAATCGCGTCAAAAATGAAATTTTGGGTTTTTGCTTGACCTCGATGTTTTAAACTTGTCAATTTTTTCCAACGATAATTTGAGAGCGGGAGGACAAATTTCTTTAATCTCAGTCTCAATCGATGCTATTCTTCCTTACTTATTGTTAGAACTGATTAGATTTTAGGCGAAATTGATTTAACTGTTCCTGAGTTACTTGCTAAAATGCGAATTTTCCAGACAAACAATAACGCGAAAATAAGCATACCAATTTAGATCGAACGAGATCAATTGATTCGGATTGATATGCCTTAAAACCAATCTGTGTTTGAACAAAATTGGCCGAGCTATCTCGGAGTCTATTTTGTTCGCATTGCAAGTATATTTTTTTCAAAAAATCGTATATTTACGTACTCTGCATTAATAGAAATCAGAAAATTGCAAGTACTATTACTCACAGTAGGATACCAGTACCTAACCAGTAAAAGTGGCCCATTTTCTGCAAGATCGGTCCTTTCCGTTCTTCGTCTCTGTAAACAAAAAATGTAATTATAGATGCAAAATGAAAGTGAGTTTTGTAGCAATAATCGAAAAATTCGGCTCATGTTGCTGTTCTTTTTGATTATGGTAACTCGTATGCAGCAACCACATGTCTAATCAACGATAGCCATTCTACTAGTAAATTCTAAAAATCAGAACAAGTAAAGTTTTTTTCAGTACAGCCTCCCAGATAATTCTAGAAACCAGAAGAAATCAAAATTTTCTCGGTACATCTTCCCAGATTTTGAAGTGGACACCCTGCTAGATTCTAGGACTAGTATTTTCGATTTTCCTGATACTTTTACCGATCAACCAAATAGAGAACTCTAGAAATCCGAACAAATAAAGTTTCTCTCGGTACTTCCCAGATTTTGAAACGGGATGCCTGCCAGATTCTAGGACCAGTCTTTTCGACTTTCTTGCCAGTTTCTCCCAAAAGCGAAATAGAGGATTCTAAAAACGAGAAAAAATTAAAATATCTCGAGTGAAGCTTCTCAAATTTCGAAATAAGCATCCTGCTAGATTCCAGGACTAGTCCTTTCGATTTCTCTGCCAGTTTTTCCCATCAGCCGAATAGACGGCAAGCACCCTAGCTGCACGGCAGGTACCTCAGCATGGGGTATTGAGTAGTTTGGGTCGGGTTGGGTTGGACGAGACGCGCAGGAGCAGAGCGATAGGACGAGCAAACGAACGGAACGAACGGAATGAGCGGAACGAACGGAAAGACGGACGGAGTTACGGAGACTGTGGAAGTAATCGCGAGGGTAGCGCACCGGAATCAGTCGCCCGTCCAGACACCCCCGTTGACGGACTAAACAGTGCACCAAGGTAAGAAGAACTCGGTTTCCACCCTGACCGAAAGAGCGAAAGCCTCGTGAGGCACGAGTAGGTAAAAAGACACCTCGTCGAGGAGAACCGGATCCGCGAATAGCGCGATCATTCCGAGCCACGTTCTACACCCTCGGAAACGGTGATGTCAAAATTCGCGAGAAAGAAAGAATAAAAAAAAAAAAAGAAATAAAAACGATCGCTGCGGTCAATTCGGAAATTCAAAATCGGACAGTGTTGGAGATTGACGGAAAATAGACGCGAAATATGATCTACGAAAGTCCGTGTCGGGATTATTCTTACGGTGCACCTCGACTGAAATTTTCGAAAAATGAAAATTTACGAATAGAAGGAAAAGAAAAGAAGAAAAAAAACAAAAAAAAAAACCTCATCTTACACCGTTCAACGTAACAAAGTTGATGGAAACTCGTTCCCCGTTTTTTATTTATGTCTGTTTATTCTAACGTGCATTTTGTTGCCCCAGTTACTAGCCGCTCGTTCGATAACGAATTTTGACGGGTGTTTCCGTGACGGATGATTACAGGCATAGATTTAAAGAACCGGAAACGCGAATGTTACGGTGTAACCGCGATCTCATGCACTATTTGGCTCGGTTGATTCATCCTCGTCCGTCGGACGAAGACGGGTGTATATCGATAAATTTCTTTCCAATGTGTGCAGGTAAGCTTGAATGCTGTCCGACTTTGAATCAATCAAGTTACTTTTGGGAATGACGTAACCGTTTCGTATTCAGGGTGCGGAACGTTCCGGATAACGCAGGTAATTGAAGAGGAGAAATTAAACGAGGCGAGTGAGTGCCATTTTTTTTTTTTTTTTTTTTTTTTTTTTTTCAAATAAATTTCTCAAGACTAAATAACTGTGCAGCGAAGAAAAAACAGTTCCTCTCCGTTTTTCATTAATGCAATTTTTTTCTTTTACCATGGTCGCAGGCACTTGCGAAACATTTTTATACTCTTCTTCAATTATCCGACAGACTCCGTAGTCCCGGATTTTCATTGCTTTTATTTTTTCCGTTGCTTGTTGCGCGACGAAAATCGATCGCTATCAGAGCTATAAATATAGGTGTATACGGTAACTCTCGCGATATTGAAAACGAGTTTCTTAATAGACTTGTTTCGATACCGTTTTCAGAATTGTCTATTGTTCATTTCACTGTTAATTAACCGCATCATTCGTTTCGCGATTTTTTCACTACGCAATTACGTCGAAAAAAAGAAAATTCTGCTTATTGAACAAAAATTTTTCAAGGCTCAACCGATACAAATTTCCATCTTCGACCGTGTGAAGCAGCATCTTTCTCGCTATTTTATTCAATATACTTAATGCGCGATCATTCATTTTCATTTAATAGGTCCTGGGTCAGTTTTTCGCGGCTGTAATTTTGGATCAAATTCAAATTTTTTTTTGGCGAATCACACGAGGACGGTCAGTTTTTACCTAATCGTAGCTCACAGCACGGATACGTGAAATTTGTAGAAATACAATTGGCAAATAAAATTTAATCACACGTAGCTTTAAATACCCAGCGATGAGTCGCATGTGCAACTCAATTTTGCACATTAGAAAATCACTACAATGTATTCGCACGCGCTTGCACAGTAAACAGTGCAAAACTAGGTCCTGAAAACAAAAGCTTATCTTTATAAACCGACACCCTCCGCAAAAATAAATTAACAAATAAATCACTGTAATAAATAGGTAGCTATACCGATATTTGTCAAATGGAAAACAATAAAATAGAAAAAAATAAATAAATAAAAAAATTATAGCCAGGTCTCTCATATGACTCGCGGAATCGTGAAATCTTAAACAAATGAATTACACTAATATTGGCCGACTAATGATGATTGTTTTTTTTTTTTTGTCGTTTTTCTTCAATCATTATAACGTAATCGTGAATTCTAATCGTACATAAAGATAATCAATCGTCCAGGTTCTGGATTCTGGGTTATTAGAAAATATGCTGCGTAGTTTAGTAAGATCGATAACATATACGTGCACATGAAATTCATACGAATATACACAGAGAAGGGATTTGTTCACTTTTCTAAATACTTCTTCGATTCGAAGAAAAGTCATTTAATTTTCAACAGGAAACTGGTCAGAAGAACAATTTTTGTTTAACGGACGAAATCACGTTTATTTGTAATAACGAAATTTGATCGCGATATTTATTACATTCGAAAAAATGTTATTGTCTATGGAAAAAAAAAAAAATGCTAAAACATACGAATTGAAACGAAGATATCGAAAATCGGATTTCATCACTCTGACGATATGACAGGAAACACAAGGGAAAGTGCGAAAAATTATTAAAAAATTCTATGCTCACAACTCTGAGGCTAGACGATTATTTTTCGGCAAGAGATGTTAGTGCCCAAGTTTTCTCAACCGGCAAAACGATTTTGCAATTTAGCCATTCGGCGCCTTGACGGCGAGACTCACAAGTTCAACTCTAGCGGGCCAATATAATGACTATTGGCTAGGCATTTGAATAAATCGATGGCATATTTCATTTGGCCCGACCTCCTTGTCCTGTTCCTTGACTCGAGTTAAGGATTGACTGGACGTTTGAAACCACCTCGCGGATTCGAGAAGGTCAGAAACACCGTAATAACTTATCGAAGTTTTTGGTGTATAAAGTTTGAAAGTGGAATTGTCCGAGGAAATTTTATCGTACGTATCGTTAGAATTTCCGAAGGACTCATCTATCTACCTTGGCGTTGATTTGATCCTTGAATACCGTAATATCACCTTCGTTGAAAAGCTAGGCGTTGCCGCGTTTCACGCGATTTAAGTATGCACGTTTCAACGAGTATATTTTATACGATACCCGACGTGAGTTAATGTTTTTCACGTGCAGGAGACTCCGCTATTTTAACGATAACAACGCTATAAAGAAATAGAGAAGAAATATTTATTCGCAAAATGTGCGCATTCGATGTACGCGTATAACGAACGTATAAATCTGCGACAAATATTCGTCCGAGTATTTTTACACAAAAACATAACGACAAATCCGGATAATTTACGGGAACAATTTATCTCGCAATCTTGCTTGAGACATCGGAAGAATTTATGCAAAATTATGGGAATTCATTAATTTTTTCTTGAAAAGTAAAATATATCGCAACGCCTGTTTCATACAAGAATTGTTAAAAAAATTTTCTAGCATTACTCAGAAATGTTAATTATATAAATTGTGAACACTGTTGAGTGGGTAATTATTTTGAAAATTAGGTGAAACTGAGAGGATTCTTATTTCCTTTTTTTTATCTTTGTTTCACAGCGGTAAAACAGCTGGTGAATTTTCATAAAATATTTTAATCGTATATCATCGAGACACGCTTTACGGCCATTTTTAAATATCGATCAACACCAGCCTGCGCTTTCTTGTCTATCTGCCGGTGAGATCAAGGATAGGATACTAATTATAACACATGTGAGTCACATTGGTTTTCAGGTGGATGCGAACCACTTTCATACAAGGTGAAGAATATCGAGTATTTCGTTATTCCCATTATTATTTCAGTTAAAAGTATCTGCCTAATGGGAAGAAAAATAGAATCCGTCACGTTTCCGTCATTGTACAGTTTTTTTATACTAACAAAATTCGCAGTTCGCTTGATATTTGTGCAATACAACCATCATATTCTTATTCAATTCGATCGATTCACTCACTATAATTTCGGTCTTGTTTCTTGTATTCTTGTATTCAAGTTTACCACAAATAATCATACCTTGATCGAATCTCTGCTTTGCCAATCTGTTAAGGTCAAAATCAACTTTATCCAAGATCCTCCGGGACGCCGTGCATTACACATGCAAATTATACCCCTCGACTTCCGTCGTTCGCCTGCTGTATAACTATCCATAAATAGATTTGCACCGCGCTTTGGAACTCGTTGATTAATTTCACGTTGCACACTGCGATGGGCATCGATTAACGAAACCAGAATTAGGTGAAAACTAATTGCTTGGTAAATTCTGCGAGTGACGGTTTTCAAAAATCCTCAGTTTTTGAGGCAGCTGGTTTTGCAGACGATTTAGGGCGGTTTTAGATAGCGTGGGATATTTTTATTTAAAAAAAAAAAAAAACGTCCGGTGATAATTTATCCGAAGTGTGAAAACAGTCACGTTTATCATGTTCTGGGTCAAGTGAACCATAAACTGGGTTTTAGGAGGTCAAATTAACGACGCATGGCAACGGTTGAGGGTACGTTGGTATACCATATTTTACCCTTCTAAAAGGCACTCGTTGTTCTTTTCAAACCGAGCAGGTGAAACGGTCATAAACCGGTCATAAATTCACTAATTTTCGACCAGCTTATGGAAAATATTTCAAAGTGTACGTTAAGATATAAAAATTCTGAAATTTTTGGGCTTTGAGCCAACAGGTTGATAAATTTTATCAAGTTTCTGAATTGAACCTAGCGAGTTTTTTTTTTTTTTGTGCCAAAGGTATAATTTTTTTAAATATCGAATCCATTTCAAGATGAATCCTCAGGGGCTGCCAAAAAAACATATTTTTCGACAATTTCAGTTCCTCATATGCGAAGGAAATAAAAATGAGTTGTTTCCATTTCATAGTGGGATGAAAATAGGATCATAATCAAATCGGTATAATAAATATTCCATGGATAATCGAATTTTCTTAACACATTCTGAATCCCCTCTTTGAAAATCTCAAGATATGATACTTCAAATGTATAGTTTTTTACAGAATAAAATTAAGATAACGTATTTACTTATAATTTTTTTTATTTTATTTTATACATATATATATATATATATATATATATATATATATATATATATATATATTTGCCACTTCCTGAGGATCTACATTGAAATGGATTACATACTGGGAAATATCAGGCCTGTTTTCACAAAAAATTACGACAGGTCATGTTTGTTTCGCTTCGACGACAAGCAGTGATGAAAATCCGAAGACGAAAGTTCAATTCGAAATCGTGATAAAATTCGTGAATGTGTTTATCATGAACGGTAAGGTCTAAGGTCTTAAAAGTTATAGAATTTACGCGTCTTCGTGTACATTATAATATATCCAAATTGCAGCCAGGTCGAAATTTTCATCCTGAAAATCTATATGGAGCATTCCACGCCAAGTATACCAGCGTTGAATCCTCGCCATTTTTGATTTTGTTCAAAAAATTTTATCCAATTGAGCCAACGCCAAAGCAGTAGATTGTTTTGAATAAATTTGTATTACTTGTGGTTTCTGATAACGAACATGTCATGTGCCGTAATTAAAAAATCTGAACAAATTCTCAGAAATCTTGTGTTAGGTATTAAATTTTTCAAGCTTGAATCCAGAGTGGGCCGGCAATTGCAAATTCTACTCTTGTTTGGAAAACTAATTTGTTTCTAAACTGATTAGTTATTTGCAATTTTTTTATCCATAAGAAAAATCCGATTTTATATACGAAAATGTTTGAGTAACAGTCCGGGGGGTAAAAAATCAGAAACACCGAAAATCAGAATGTCCAGAATTCCGAATGAATAACAAATAGGAGAGAACAGATACTATCAGAAATTTTAAGTCCCGAATGGTGCCCAATAAAAAGCTGCAGTTTAGATAAAATGTATTTATTAGAGGGCTCCATTATCCGAAATCACTTACTTCAGAAAACGTTAATCCAAGAATTCAGAGATGCAGAATTTAATAATGTATAGAGTCAATATTCTAGAGAACGAATTTGTAGAAAGTTTCATATTCTCAAATGTCCGAATATTATAAAAGTAAAAGTTAGAACTTCGTCATCTAGAAACGGTGATAAACAGATATCCAGAATGTAGAAGGGTCATTATTCAGAATCGTGCAATTCGGAAAGATCAGTATTCCGAAAGCAACCGTATAGATGGCTTGCTACCAGAATTTCACATTCCGAGTTTACTCAGCCAATCTATTTTAACTTGTAAAATGTTTTATATACGGAATCAAACAAATTCTGCAATATTTTTATCTCATTAAAAGATTGAATACGACTTTTGACATCATAAACTTATATTTCTTGGCTCCTAATATCTTATGCGTTACTGACTCTTCTGATATATTACGATTCTTCATTCCGACGGTTCTGATACACTGCAATTCTATATTCTGGGCCTTCTATGAGCTTATTACTCGGAGTTCTAACCATTCCGCTTCTTGTTCCTTCGCATTTATAAATTCGAGTAGATGAAAATTCTACTTTATGATCCATCCGAAGGTTATTTCTTTGCGTTTGCGAGCAATCGCATTCGCCTCATTCCGCTAATGGCCTTTCGAAATTTTCACCAGTTGTGTATTATAAATTCTATAACCTCAAGCTTCGATACTTTTATATTCTATTTCCATTATTGCTAGCTTAATGAAGATTCACCACTTTGTTCTTTCGTGATCGTGAGTTTTCGATATATTTATGTTCGGAATTCTGACCATTCTAATTTTTGGTTTTTCTGATTTTTTACCCGCAGCCGTTTTTAAAAATCATAAGTAATACTAATCTGCTCGAAGAGCTCTGAAAAAATTGAGTGTAGGTACTGTTTCGGAGTTGGGACAACCGCAAAAAAATTCTCTTGAATAAAATCAAAAATGTTGAGGATTCAACGTTGGTACAATTGGCATTGTGAAATGCCGCGCATGATAATTATAATCTACTTTTGAAGGAATGTCACACGATGGAAGGTCGTCCGTGCATTAGGGCGGGAGAAGTGCAATGAAATTCAAACAACAAATTGGGGTTTATTTCGTTTAAAAAATCTCGACGCACGTTGGCTGACACGTAAGGACCAGTCACACCCATCCTCTGCGCCTAATTTGCAAATAGCTTTACTTAATTAAATTTCTTTCTTCTTCTTTTTTTTAAAAGCTCTTTCTCCAAACGTAATGCTCAGCTGCGTTGACATTCGCATTTCGCCCTAATTAAACGGGACTAAGTAATTACCTCTTACATGATTATAATCATACACCGTATTTACGGCGGTAACTGAAGCTGATTAACACATTAACCGCAATCGTGACTTGGCTGTACGAAAATTCGTAATATTTCGTAAATTTTTTTGTCGCGAATCACTTTTTACAATAGCCACGCAAAACGCGTGAATAAGTCTGCATTTCTGCAAGGTCCGGAGACTTGGCGTCGTTAATTTACTGTAAGCATTGTATGACCTATTCATGAACTAGGATTTGTTCGACGAAACTAGCCGGCGACCCTTGTCACTTTTGACACATGATGGATTTTCAAGAAGCGTATAACTTTTCACAGCCTCCCGTCTCACACCCGAAACTCAAGACTACCAAGCCTAAGTGTAATGAATATTTTATCTTGAGGAAAAATTTCGCAACTTGCCCCGAGGCCATTTCTAGGGTGGGAAACTTTTGAGAGATATTTTCTCTCTTGGGGAAATACGCTCCTTGAATTCAATCCCTACTCATCGCTTTAAACGCACGGCGTTAAGCCTCTGAGCGATAAAATAATAAGAAAATAATATTCAACTTTCAACATGTTTCGAGATCCAGCAAAAAATTCACTGAACTCGGTTGTTGCTTTTCCTCGATGAAAGCAAATTTGTAGTAATATATTTATAGGCCTTAAAGAAGTTTAATCTGAGATACAAATTGTTTATTTTTTTTAACATTTCATTCTAACGAGTAAATCATTACAACATGTATTGCAATTACTAAAACTCATATAAGCTTTGGTTCTTACGATTCTACACTTGTTTTCACCAGCGTTAGAATTCAAAATTGTCCAAAGCTTAGCGCCAAACTTTACTTGGGAGTACAAAGAAATTTGCTGCATAAAAACCGGCCAACGCGATATAGGCGAAAACTAATTGAGAACTTAAAATTTCTCTTAAATGCACAAAGAAATTGAATTTCAACGACGATATGATATTCCGGTTACTATATAGACAGTGACTCGGCGTGATAAAAATACAATTCAAATCGACGATTTGGCAATGTTAAGTACACTGAAAAATAACCGAATTCATGTAAATTGAGTGTATATTCAAAAGTATGTGTGTGTGTACATATATATGTATGAAATTATTGCAAGGAGCTTGGCGTCCGGCGTAAAATTTCAAGTCGTAAAATGTGGAAGGAAAAGTAAGCTGCGCGGCTATAATACATGTGTTTATACGATAGCGTATAAACATAGAAAAAAAAAGTATACACACACACACACACATATATATATATATATATATATACATATAAATAAATAATTCGTGCAAAGCGTGTCTTTCGACTATAAACGAACATTTTACACGGGACATTTAACGTGGAATCTTTTCCCCGGCATACACATTATATATACACACACCTATATACATGTTACATATATATATATAAGTCGGTTGGGTCTGTAATGTAGAAAATATGTAGAAATAGGCGGGTTTGTAGGTGTGTACATAATGAGCCAGAAGATGGGCAGGTAGGCACAGATAGGCAACGTTAAACATGGCAGGGAGTAGGACTCGACTGCGCACGATATATAGGTACATAGAATAATAATCCTTAGTCAAGTTCACAGTTCGGAGTATTTCGTTGTTCATTGCTCCAGAAATTTCGTGTCGTTTATTCCCCCGGGGTTGTAAAGACTTTAAGGTGATGCCCTGGTCGATTTCGACTCTATAAACAATTGTGAAGAAAAACACTTGAATTCACTTTCATTTTGACGCAGAAATAAAGAAATGGCACCGATTCGACAAAACCGTGATAGTGAGTTCGTGAAATTTATGCCGTTTCTTCAATTCTGCGTCAAATGAAAATGCGTCGGAGCGTTTTTGTTGAGAATTGCGTACAGAGTGGGGCTCCTTGGCTCTTTTTCACGTTTGAGGTAAGCGGACTTCGATATTTGGAGATAAATACGACAGCGTCGAAATCGATCAGGGCATTCATTCCCTTAAGGAGACAGGTATTTATACCGGGTCGCCTGCATCGATTTTGGCCCAACATTACCGCAGGCAGTGCCAATCGCCGCTTGCACCACCCGCTGTCCACCCTTCGCAGGACCTCAAAACATTCCGTCTTATTCAGATAATGTATAGTCCTGAAAATCCTCACGCACAACAATTTTTACAAAACACTGATCAGCCTGACTTGTCGCAAGGAAAAATATTACGAGTCGACTGTTGGAAATTGTTATAGAGAAAAACGAATCGCTTCGTGTTCGGAATAAATTATGGCAGCACGTTTGAATGAGACGTTGGGAAAAGAGGAAAAACATGAGAAATATGAACCGACAAAACATTTGAATAAGATGAAAATCACCGGAGGTTAAGAATTTTGAAGCTTTTAATGATAAATTATTCGTTTATATTTCTTGGTATGTTTTAAACCGGTTTTTTCCTGTACGGTAGAATTATTCTTTTTTTTTTCATCCAACAGTCAAAGGGGCGGAGTTGAAGTTAAGAATTTGAAAGATTCCGAAGGCGCTTGATTCCGAATTATTTGGAGGTGAAACTTAAAGTAAAGAAATCAAACTTTCATGAAACAACAGAGTTTCGAATGGTCGGAAACACAACGGCTCAAAGTACCGAAAGTTCAAAGTTCCGATAGAGCAAAATTCTGAAAAATAAAGTTTCGATGGAATGAAATTCTAATAATTAAAATATCCTCACACCGCGTAGCTTACTCAACAAGTGGGTGTAAAAAAAAAGAAAAACCGAAAACCAGAATGCCCAGAATTCCGAAAATAAAAATATCGAAAATCCAAAACAATTAAAGATCAAATTGGTGAAATTTTATCGCGCCAGAAATTCACAGAGCTGCAAATATTCTATCACTTTTTGAATTTCCTTATTTTCGCAATTTCGGAACCGTTCGAAACTTTGATGTTTCGTCAGAGTTTGATTTCCTTACTTCAAGTTTCACCATTAAAAAATTCGGAACTTAACGCTTTCGTAACGTTTCAAATTCGGAATTTCAACCCCACCCCGTGTAAAAAATACATAATTGAAATTGGTCTACTGCACTTTGATGCAAAAATTGTCGCAAGTACAAAGAATCGCGATTAGTACAGATGCACGAGCGGTTAAGCAAGCCGATGTGAAAATGAATTATGAATCGCGTATCCACGAGGAAATGGGTTAGTGTCCAGGAAGTGTAGATAAGCCAGGATTGACCGATAACTGATACGCGCTATGTTTTATCCTATAACTATAGCGGACATTCGTGTCAGCTTGTTCGAGTTCCACACGCCTGTTTCAATGCATACCTCGTTGTGAAGGCTTGACAGGTGCATAGATGCAAAGCTGGCTGCAGTTCCTCGTGACTTTCCCTACTTATTTGATAAATGGCGCCAGGCCTTTTCCATTTCACAAAGTTCACTTCTCTCTCTCTCTCTCTCACTCTCTCTCTCTCTCTCTCGGGCTACCGCCGTTCCAATAAGCCAACAGTTCAGCAACCTGAACTTACGAAAGTAGAGCTTTTTTTCTACTATTTTATCGTACGTGCCACACACATTAGGTCGGAGTGAAAGTAAAATAATTCTTTTGTTAAATGCAAGTTTCGACAAAGCGCAGGCATTGTACGCAGGCATCTTTATTAACCCCAGTCACTTACACCTACTGGAAACTTCCGCATTACTTACACAGGGTTACTCAAACCACAGCCAACTTTGGAACGTTGTTACTGTACGCAAAGTTACGTTACACGCGCAGTTACGACTAGAACAAAATTTTCAAGCAAAATTTAACAATTCAGAAATAAGCTCCGATCTTAGTCTTAGCAAAAGACTCTTGAAGCAAAAAGGGAAATTCTTGAAGCAAAAAAAGTCAAACAATACGCGGGGCTTCTGAGACCCCAACGTTTTTTCAATCATTCTTCATTTTACTTTCACAAACAACCCTGATTCAAGCACGCTGACGATAAAATTGTACGTGAAAGTCGGTTCTTGGGTTTGGCTTGGACCCCGTGTCAGTGACTAGGGTTAAGAAGGATGGTTTACCGAAGTGGAAGAAAATATTTTTCCAACCCAAAGAGTGAACACTAAACTTCTGGTCTGTTTCCGTAGGATCTGCGCACTAAAAAATATCCAATTACTAATGGATGCTTCGGTTTCTCGTGTGTTTTTTCGGGTTGGGCAATATACCTAATTCCCATGTCATTTGTCTCGGGGAATTCATACCGGCGAACACTCGGGTCGATAATTAAATTATTATCAAACGCGGAAGTATCCCTAATAAAACGTAACTTACGCGTTAATTCGTTGGCCTAATATTGACCTAATGTACTTTGATAAAAAGAGAATATGCGAAGAAAATGTAGTAGTTCTATTTCTACGGAGTACCGTTTTGTGTGCTAAGTCCCGCGATAAAAATTAAAGGGGGCCTCTCGTATCTCATCATGGATATACTTTTTGGGTCCCTTCCAGCTCCGTAGTTCTCAATTCGTTGCGCAAACTCGCGCAGTAATAGCGAGACGATAACGATTGAAAATTTATTGGTTCCATTTTACAACTTTTCTCGTCGCGGAACTTGATAAGGAACAAATGATGCCATCTATTTTTCGAGATGGCGTGACTTGAAAAATTCTACAAGATACGGTCGCAGTAAGTTTATACGTTGTGTACAATAGTGCCAAGGTTCACTTTAAGGCAGGGAAAATTTATTTGACGAGCCAATCTATTTCACATCGATCAGTTGGCATGTAACTATGATTTAAGCGAAGTCAAATTTCTGATAGTAAAATTGATGCTTGAATGTATATAAATTGAATTTTAGTGAGAAGATGAATTGGGAAGAAATATTAAATCGCAACTAGCAACGCGTTAATAATATGTAAATTTTTGTAAAATCTGCATTGTAAAGTAACGAGTCAAAATTTTGTTCGAATTTGTAAGGAATGGAAAGTGATCGATCTATTATACGCGTAACTGAATAAAATCGAATTCAATTTACAACGTATGGAAGACGATTGGCTAGCGATAATAATCCAATATCAAATTGGTTCTCACTTTCGGTACCCCGGCACGAAGGTCGAAACCTCGTTAATCGTTGAACACAGGCCAATGTCTTGGCCTTCGGTCAATGGCGTTAAAAAGCATTATTGACTCGAGCAGAGATACGGCTTTCCTAAACGGTCCCTTTGATTAATTACCAACTAATTGGTCGCCAAAAAAATATTCCTAAGCCATAAAACAAGCTCGAACTTAATTAAACACTATAAATTCATTGCGGCGATACAGTCTGTAAAAGACGGAAGGCGAACGATAAATTTCTTTCTTGACTATCAAGACGTATGTTTTATGAGAAATACAGTGAGAAAAATGTCATTTGTTACAGTAACTAGAAAAATTCAGTAAAACAGGAATCGTTAAAAAAAACTGTTTAAATATTGTTGGAATGACGAATAACGAGGTATACGTAATCATTTTGCGCCATTGTCGATCTTTTTTTGGTAATTGCAACGCAAAATCAGTTTGTTCGGTTTACTCTACTTTTTTTAGTTAAATAAGGCTTTAACGTCAATTTATTGTTGCACGAGCATTAAATTTTCGCAACAGTTGCAAGAAAATATAGCAACAGTGATCGTAATGAGAAAGAATAGTAACGGATACTAGACTTTCTGGTAAAAGCTAGAAAACTAATTTTCATGTTCTACCTAGAACTATATCTTTCGATTGTGGTAAAAAATGAAAACAGTTAAGGACTGAGCGGTAACCGGAATTAAAAATTTCTCTCAGTGCACATCCTGAGCCTATAATACTTTTTTTTATTTGTTAGTGAAAATTCTATGACCATTATGGAACGAATTTCGAAAGCGTATGCAAAAATATCGGACAACACGCCACAATGACAGGACAAAGATCTACGATCTATTGGATCCTCCTAGGATCGTGTCTGGGAAAAGTGCGTACAAAAAGTGGTGAAAAAAAAAAATGCGTGTACAATGGCGTAGAGAAGCGAGAAAAGCTGGGGAACTTCGATCAATACATCCTGTTCTCTACCTTCAACGCTGAGCTCCACCCTCACGGCAAATTCCCCGACCCACCCTTTCCGTCGCCAACTTCTCGACCCACTGAAATGCAATTTGTAAAAAGGATTCTATTACCCCAAGGACTAATTCGTGCGTAGGAAGCTGACCAGAAATATATATTTACTTAGGTTGTAGGTACGGGTATTTGAATGGATGTGAAATGTTGCCGAAGTGTGTGACGCGCCATTATTCGCTTACAATGCAAGTATAACGACGTAATTGAACCGACATTGGATATCATCGTAGATTTCGTTTGAAGTCGAACGTTCGTCGACAATGCGAGTTGGGAGAAAATCGAGTGAACACGAGTGGAAAAACAGTGTTATAATACGGCATGAGAATTTCTGCCCGTCCTTAAGGTTCGACAAATGTATCTCTAGCATGTCAGGATCGTTGACCTAGTTTGGAAAGGATAAGGGTTCGAGATACGGGAGATTACGTTTATGCATTCGTATTATTGAACGAGGATATTATCGTTCGTCTGTTTCATCTTTTCTGCGTGTCCGAAAAGCATCGGTAACCTATCAATAATCGATGAATAATTTATCAACGTCATCGCGGCAACGCCCGCAATTGCATTGTAAGGATACAAAGTCCTTATTCGCACAGTAAAGAAACCGTGTATCGGCGTTGGCCTATCTTTAGGTCTGTTTGAACAGATAATAAGATTACAAAGCGGTTGGAAGAACGTGAAAGTCGATCTTTAGGCAGAATTTAAAATTGCAATTTTGGTTTACAGTGAAAATTTTCTAAGCTTCGTTGGAAGTAATAAAAAAAATTTTAAAACAGTGTGCGTACACTGAGAGAAATTTTTAGTTCCGGTTACCGCTCAGTCCGTAACTATTTTCATTTTTTACCACAATTGAAAAGTATGTTTCTAGGTAGAAAATGAGAATTAGTTTTGTAGCTATTAGCGGAAAGTCTAGTATCCGTTACTATTCTTTTTCATTACGATCACTGTTACCAGGTATATTTTCTTGTAACTGTTGCGAAAATTTAATGCTTGTGCAACAATAAATTGACGTTAAAGCCTTGTTTAACTAAAAAAGTGCAGTAAATCGAACAAACTGATTTTGCGTTGCAATTGCCAAAAAAGGATCGACGATAGCGCAAAATGGTTAGGCTTACCTCGTATTTCGTAATTCCAACAATATTCGAACAGTTTTTTTTAACGATACCTGTTTTACTGAATTTTTCTAGTTATTGTAACAAATGAAATTTTTCTAAATGTATATTCAATCGGGAAGATCACCCAAGTTTGAAATTTTTGCTCATCGCACTAAATGGCTGCCAAATTTTTCATTAAATATCTAGAGAGACGCTATTTTAATTTCGCAAAACGTTCTGTCCCTTTTGGCAAATGACAAATATACCGCGTAACGATCGTACAAGGAATTGATCGCCGAGTTAACAGCGCAAAGAATCGACGAAACTTTCGTTTTAGAGGATGTTCAATGACTGCAACACTCGTCGCAGCTTGTATTTTATAATAATAAAACTACAATCGTAGCGAGTTCAGATTAGAATAACAGTATAAAAATAGATCCGTAACTTCGCTACACTTTGCATAGATGATATATTATTCCATGAGTATACAGAGCCCGCGTCTTTATACCTACTTATGGTATACATATATTGAACAGAAATGCACGTCCACGGACACGAAGTCCCTGCGATAAGGCGAGTGCGAAGAACCTGAAGAGTCTGAAGGTCGGCTGAGGTTGACGGCTCCAGGTTATACAAGAAACACGCACGAAGGAGTTCCGAGGACGCGATGAATATGCACAATTTCTACGAAAGAAACGAATCATGAATCATCGTAAATTGTAAGTAAAGCTTACGAGGAAAAGCTCGCTGCGTGTGAAAGCGTTCGATCTTGCTTCGTACTTTGTACATATTTCATGGTCGAAACTGCGTTAATGAAACAGAAAAAGAGAAAAAGAACGAGCAAAGGAAACAGCAATGGACAAATACCGTCAAACATGCATACAAGCAGTTTTCGAATCAAGTAGACGGTGTAAAGTTTGTCACGCGAAGGAACTGCAGGCAGTGATACAAATGAAAAAGCATCCGGTGCTATAGTTGTGCTTGGTAATCCGGAGAAGTGTGATGATTTTAGCAATGAAACGCTGTGGTATTTCAATTAGAAAAGTCATGCGATTAGATAATTAAACCGAACAATTTAGGGAATTTCAGGACGATTTAGACGTATTTATATACCTATACTTATAGGTATAAGGTACGTGAAACGGCGAATGAGTTCTGACGAGAAATGATGTTATTGGCACGAGACATGAAAGGGTTTAATCGCGAGGAGGAATTAACCATGAAGCTATTTTCACGCGTACGTATAACTTGGAATTGGATTTGCGCAGTCGTCTTGCATGTAGGTGTAACTTTTACATAGATGTAAAGTGTACACCTCGGTTTATTCTATTCTATAGGTATATTACGAGCGAATCGAACCGAATGTCTCAATCTGTACAAAGACAATTCGAGACTTTTCGTTACCATCGATCCTGAGCTTACTTCGCCCCGTTCGTAAAGCTCTTGTGTTTCGGTACACGTGTACTTATGATTCAGGGAAGTTGTATACATTTTGTATAATACCGAGTGTTCTCCGAAACTTGAGCGTTAACAACGAGGAAAATATCGATTACAATTCATGCAGTTGAAAAGAAGGAGGGGAAGAAGGTTTATAAGCGAGGACCCTTTCATATTATTCACTGTAGCGTTAAATCGTGAAACAAGTATCACTAAACCGTTGATGGCTAACGAATATCACAGCACGTGCACCAAACGAATATTTTGCGTATTGTTTAGACTGTTGGTTGATTTTTAATCGAAAAACATTCGAAAAATCAGCAACGAGTATTGTGCTTGCAACAAATTACCAAAATCGTGATCAAAATTTTAACACATCATATATTGTTTACAATGTGATCACAAATGATTTGAAAATATTCACCTTGAAGTTTGTCAAAATATTGGAAAATTACTTGGCTTCGGCGAAAAGAATCAGCGAAATGTTTTTTAATGCGATAAATAATCTGCAAAGTCTCCCGAACAGCGATACATCTCCAATCGATAAAATGCTGATCTTCCACCGCAAAAAGTAATCTGAAATGATTTTCATTCGATTCAGTGACAGGCCTTAGTTGTACAGAAAAATAAGACCCGTTTTGAAAAAAAAACCATCCTTGAAATATTACAGCAGTAAAATATTTCAAATAGTGATCTGTACAATAAAAGTTGAATTCACATACGAACGTCTATAAGCAGCCCGAGGACGAGGTGCGACGCGTATTACAGACCTTGTATAATGCCGTCCACTTTTCCACTTGTCGAGAAAATAATTCAATACATCCGGTAATCGCACGTTGTTATTATTATCACACTGTACGTAGCAGGTACTGTAAATTAGTAAGAAGCTTCAGACATACCTGTACAGGCAGGTATACTAACAGGATGTTCCAAAAGAAAAGATTTTTTTTTCTTATCGAACGCGCATCAAAATCTCTTAATATTGATATTCAGAAGTGCCTATTTTATTTTTTCCATTTACCATTTAAATGAGACAGCAAACAAAAAAATCGGATAATTGTGGAAATTGTTTTTCTCGTCAACAGCTTGACTTATAAACTATCCAAATAGAGATTCTTATTGGAAATTTCACGCCGAATAAAAAAGTACGAAGATAAAATTTTTATAACTCTAACCGATTAAGAGATATTTGCCTGTAAACAAAGTTTACACCAACCACCAATGTTTAGGCTTTGGAACACCCTGATTTATGTAACGCATATCACTTCACGCGACAAGTGTAGAATTTAAGTATTACAAAATGTGTAATTATATATATATACTTGAGCATTTACGTGTACGACGTAAGAAATTGTTTGAACGACCAAACTGCTGCACCTGTAAAATTTGAAGTATTTTATAAACCGCTTTAGAAGGATTAGAAGTAATTTGTGCTCGCAAGCTGTTGCAGCAAACACACTTACCGTAGGATAGATGTCGTCACGAAGTATAAATACATGCGATGTTTGGATGGTTAAAATGTGGAAATTTCAACTGTATAACTTCTGTTGTACGTAACAGGTTATTGCCAGCAACATATCGCAGTGCTCTTATGCAAAATTGAATAAACGAATACAGAATCTAGTTAGGAAATAAGAAAATGGATTCTCAAGAGGCATCGCGTTTACCGCACGATTCTTTGGATCAGAATGCAGCCATGGTAAGCTGGACGAACGTTTATTCACAGTCTTATTGGAAAAAACTTGAGCACTGATCGTGAGATATGACGAAGGGAAAGAGAAAACGAAATGAATTCTAGGGACGACATGCACAGAATCGATTCTTAATCGGATTGACATACATATTTAAATAGCGGTACGAAGAGCCTTGTGATTAATGATCGTTGGTTTAAATGAAACTACGAGACACCCTGTAGATAAGAACTATTCAAGGGTGAACTAAGAGGGCGACGTTCAAAGTCTTATGAGGAAGTTACACGTGTGATTAACTGATTAGTCCGCACCTTGTCTTTACACCGAGTAACAGTTTCATTCGAACGAGACCAACGAAATATCGCGTGCGAGTAATGGTTAGTTGTTAATTACGTGTCGTTTAAAACACAGAATGAATGAGTTTGAAGACAGTTTTCCGACTGCAACGTACAATCATGTGAAAGTCTGGTGAAACGAAGACGATAATAACAACAAATAATTTCACCGAAGGCGATACTTTGCGCGTGGAAATGTTTCGTGGACCAGTGATTAAGTGAAAAAAAAAAGAAAAGGAACATTTTAATATCGATTTTAAATATCGTGAGAATCTTTTTCAACAGAGTAATCGAGGATCTTTGGTAATAAATTCGAAAGCACGAAAATTGAACTCGCCTTTGAATCGTGGTAGGGAAACAATGACCCGAAAGATAAACTCTCGTATACGTTAATTCGTGCTCAATGAAAAATCGAAGAATGATAATACGCGGTATTTTATCCAGGATCGATACCATAAAAACGCAAGGTGAACGGTGACAGGTACGGTGAAACGATTCTCGAGACATCTCCCTCAGTTACTGTAGATATCGAGTATAACAAACACATGGAAAATGGGAAAATAAGGCAGATCCCTATTCCATGCCTATATTTACAACCCAAGGCATGCCCTAAGAATATATTTTCAAAAGATCAATGCTAAAATTCACCCGGTCGTACCATAAACTAATTCCAATTAACCCGCGCCCTTGTTTCAATGGAACCTTGATCTCAAAATCACGTGGGCGAAACCGGGGCAATTCTGCAAATATCCAATGCTGTGGAAAAACGACTTAATCTATCCTTCGGGACACGTTGACAGTTTTGATATTCGGTACGCGTATAATCAGCCAAATTTCATTAATCAAAATAAAATATGAATAAAACTTTTGGTACTGGATAAAATTAGACAATGCAGACGTAATCATTTATAAAAAATGTAAAGCGTGTCTGGGGCATTGAACCCAAGAATAATAACTGCAAAACAGCGACAAAATTCAGAGTTCAGTGAGTCGTAGTCTACGTACTTTGGAAAAATATCCGTGCCAAGATTGCCCCGGTACCCCGTTTCAGTATTTCAAAACTTGACTTGGCACGGACCATACGATGCTGTCCATGATCGAATTTCGCAAATATAAACAAAGAGTACGACACAAGAAATGTTAGGCATCAAAAACATATCTATAATTGATTCCCTGTAGGTGAAACAAAGCGCATCGCTTCCGCCAGCGTTTCAACCAAGACCCCAAGGCCCTCCGTCTGCAGCACCCCAAAGATTTCCAACGAACAATGGATCGAGTGGCCCACGGCTAGGAGGTCCTCAACCGCCGTCACTAAGGCGTCTGGACAGCCGTTCATCCCTGGTACCAGGTCAGCGACCCGGATCCCCGTTTGGACCGACGTCTCTTCAAGGTCAGCCTCCAAGGCCTCAGGGGTTCCCGCAAAGAGCACCGCAGCCACAATTATTTCCGGGACAAAACCAGGGCTATCAAAATTCGCCGGGTGCAGGTCCGCCGAAAAGATTTCCTTCGGGACCACCGCAAGGACCGCGTCCTCAGAATCAACCGGGGCCTCGGAGTCTGGCAACAGCCGGTCAACCACACCGTCCGCAAGTTAATCAGCCACCACTGGGCCCGAATTCCTCGCAATTCAACGCCGTCAGGCCCCAAGGTTTCCCCCAAAGAACGCCTTCGCAGAGCAGCATCCGTTCGGACTCTCCGGACAGTTCTCGACCAGGAACTCCCTCCGCTGCTGGTAGGCTATCGAGCATTTTTCCCCAGAGGCAACTGATGTCCGGTCCGGAAGCTCTACCGCCTCAAACGAACAACGACTCCTCACGCGAGCTCCGAAATGATCTTTCGCTGAGCAATGATTCCCCGTTGCTGCAGCGCAATCCCTTGGATCCGAAAAATGCGGAACGAACGGCTGGCGGGAAAGAGGAAAAGCTGAAAGATTTGATAGGGGGCGATGATAAGATGGCGGAGAATATTAACGGTAAGCCGAAGATGCCGATCAACGCTGACGATGACGACGACGTCGTTGTTGACTCGGGGAATTCGAAGGAAAAAACGGAACACCAAGAAAGGCAAGGCGACGATCGTTCCGTGTACTTAACGAAAGAGAACGAACGGTCGGATTCGTCAATGTCGCAACAAGGTCCGATTTCGCCGGGAGTTAAAAGTAACGAAAAACGTGATATTGAACATCCGGATAATATGCTGGAACGCAAGTCCTCCGAAGATTCCATCCTGCACGGTGTACCGGAGTCAAATTTGATCAACGAGTCGGGTTTGAGCCACGACGCGAAAGCACTTACGCCGGAACCATCGAAGACTCCCCAACCACGCGAGGAGGAACCGGAGTCCATGAAAACAGAGGACAAACTTCCCCCTAAAGGGGAAAAGTTCGATTCACCGATTCCAAGGTCTCCGGGGAACCTGTCTTCTCCGATACCCGAAAAATCACTCGAATCGACTCCAGGGAATTCGCCAAAACCCCGGGGAGAAAGGGAAGCGACCCCGCCTATTGAGAACCAAGAATTCGACGAAAGACTGTCGGTCTCGGGTTCCCCGAAAGCTTCGCCAAAATCGTCACATCCGAACGTGATCGGGTTCGACGATGGCAACGAAAGACCGTTGTCCTCAAAATCCCCGGCTTCTTCATCCGCACCTTCGCCGAATCCACCGAAGTCTCCAAGCTTCGCCTCGCCGTCACCGAGCCTTCAAAATGCTCCGGTTTCTCCTGTGACACGTTCACCAGTTTCTACAAAGTCCCCAGTATCCTCCGTGAAATCGCCAACTTCCACCCCGCAGTCGCCTAATCCCCCTAAGTCACCCGGATGCTTGAGATCATCGGAAGGGGAAAAGTCCGGCAGAAGCACACCGGACACCGAGGGAGCTAAGAAGCGGGCTACTTTCGCCAAGGATTTGATAATGAGCGGGGCTAACAAGGACGACGAAAGCACAGCTTCAGTCGCGAGCGAGTTGAAGGATTTGGAGTTTACCACTCCGGAGGAATCGTCCAAGGGCACACCGACCACACCTTCTAAGGGTACTCCGGGTACCCCGAAGAAGTCCTTCTCACCATCGAGTGTGGACCGAAGTAGACACCGATCGCGTTCTCCAAAATCTGACGTTGGGAAATCACCAGAGAAAGAATCTGCAGCCTCGCGGAATCGAACTGCGAGGGAGTCTAAAGAGCGCAACACGGCTTCGGCAAATCGTTCCAGAAAAACAGGTCCTTATATGATATTAGATTGACGGCCCTTGAGCTCGTTGGCGCTTTTCAATCACGTTGTGATAAGAAACAGGATTTTGCTTCGGAAAATAATCAGTGCATGTTTTGCAACTTGTTTACTGTACTTGAAGATTTTGGGGAATTAACACTTTCATGTTTTAACTTTACAGATGGGGATAACGACAGTGGTGTGGACGAATCGACACAAGGAAACGTAAGTATTATAAGTCACAATTGCAAGTGAACGTAAATATTGTTGTAATTTTTTGGTGCGAAATGTCGATTACATCGACAATTCCACCCTTACAACTCGAGAACAAGAAAGAAAAAATTAGATGAACTCTTGACCATCGTTCATTTGTTAATTCGAAATTGATGCAGGAACTAACGACAAATGGAGATGCCGGATCGCCGACAAAGTCACACTCGAAAATTCCAGGTCCGAAACGATCGACTTCAAGTTCACCGACAAAATCGCCGAGCAAGTCTGTCAAGGGGTTGCCCAAAACTCCCGACACTTCTGTAGCTCCCTCTGCATCTGCAGACAAAAAGAGTAAGGAATTGTTTCACAGTTGAAGCTCGATAATTCGCGTCTCCCCAACTTCTCGCCCAAGGGACTTTATCGTCGCACGGTTTTTCACTTTGGATCTCTAGCGTTGCTTCAAGCCGAGATGCGGTGGCGTAAATCAGACACGATATTCTACTTCGCAAAGAGCTTGTAAATACGGTCCTTTTAAAGTGAGCGATCCACCGCTTTCAAACCTCAATGCAATTTCGCTTTGAAGAAGCATTTGTTAACCAGCCATTTCCAAGACATTTTTTTTCTGTCACTGCCTCGCGGACAGCAGATCATCAAGCTTCTAGTCTGACTCTGTGTTACTCCTGAATTACTTGGTGAATGTCGTTTGCTACTTTGCACTGAACTATATGTCAATCGTTTAGCACGATGGCACAATGTTATCCTTTAGATGTGAATTTCTTTTTTTTATTTTCAGAAGTACCAATGAACAAGATTCAGGTCGGTGCAGCACCGTCACCAAATTTAAAAACTGTCAGGTCGAAAATTGGTTCACTGGAAAACACGAGCTACAAGCCTGGTGGTGGTAAAATCAAGATCGAGAATAGGAAGCTTGACTTTAGTAAAGCGCAGCCAAAGATTGCAGCTAAGAATGACAAATACATGCCGAGCGGAGGAGACAAAAAGGTTTTACATCACTCAATAGTACCCGACCATTGCAAACAAGCCTGACAGATTCTCCAAAACTTTTTTCAACGATTCTCATAGCTCGCAATGTTTTGCACGAATACAGATAACGCAAGTGAAACTTCAGTGGAACGCTAAGCCGAAAGTTGGCTCGTTGGAAAACTCGACTTACAAACCAGGTGGCGGCGATAAGAAGATTGAGACTGTTAAGCTAGACTTCAAAGAAAAGGCAAAGCCAAAAGTTGCCTCCAAGGATAACGTAAAACACGTGCCAGGAGGCGGTACTGTCAAGGTAGGTCATTGGGAATGAATCAACTGTAGTAGGAGATCGTTTTCGGTACAATTAGTTCAGTCGGCAAACGATTCGTACAATAACACCCGAGATTTTTTCTTAATAGGTTTACGATAACAAATTTTTTACTACAGCATGCGGTATGTTTATCTGCATCATTGGTATTGCGGGTATGCATATTGGTATTGGTATTATTAATATCTACGATATATATTCACTGATATCATTCGTAATTACAGTCGTATGAACGATTTATCCTATGGGAGGGGAGTTTTCGAGTCTAACAAAATCAGTGTTAGTAATAATTAAAAGTGAAATGGGTCGCTGTTATATTACTCGATGATATTGGAGCAAAACAAACGTCGGATTCCAGTTAACAATTAATTTCTACACAGGTTCGCTTGAAAGTGAACTTATGTGAAAGTAAGCGACAGAGTTCGGGACAAAAATGAAACCTGTTCGAGTTGTGAGCTGTAATTGAGTAAATATCAGTGTGAAAATTATAAGTGAAGAGCAAATATATGTATGTCAACAATCATTCGCTGCTTGATCTAGATACAATATTGGTGTAGGAGTTATAGTGGTGAATTCGATAAATTTTACGGCATAGTATAACATTCGTTTAATCGCAACTAATTACGCATGTAAATCATTAAAACTGTTTTAAAATGCACGACGCATGCTAGTTCTTGTGCAATGATCGAAGATTTTGAACAACTTCCGTTATTCAAGATATGCAACTTTAGAATAATACATAATTGTCACTTCAATAACAGTCTAGTGTCTACGTAGTAAATTATACAGATTCCACTTGAGTTTACACCAATCTTATTAGCGTATTTGCTCTAAGTGTATCGCAGGAAAGTAACGAGGAAATTTCGCCGTTCAGAAACCACGCAACAGCCTTTTGTCAAAGGAACACGTATTCGTTGGTCAAATATCATTCGTAATTCTATTTTTTCATGTCTAGTCTTCGACTACGCCGCCTGAAACGCCGCAGAAGGTATCAGACGACGTGAGTATATTTTTTAAAAAACGCGAAATATTGTAGCAACAATCACTTTCCCCGCCCCCGATTTCCAAAGCACACACGTTGGTTCATCGTTCGGGTGTACCTATGAGTAAAGTTATGATAAATTGATGAACATCGTTTCAATGCCGGTAGAATAATTATTGGCAGTTACCAAAGCTTGGCTCGGCATTTCTGTATTGTAAGTAGACGACTACGTTACTTGAAAGATATTAAAACTGTAACTATTAAATAGAGAACGCATGATCGTGCATGGAGGTATAAAATTAAACAGAATATAAAATAACTCTAATTTCGCAATTCTTTCGCCTATAACATTGTCCACTTATTGTTGTTTACTTAATTGTTATTAACCTGTTAACTAAACTGATCGACTGCATCATGTGTTGCGTTAGAGATGACGAAAACTGTTGTAATCCCCTTATATATGTGTAAATTATTCTTTTTCAAAAAATAATATAGAGTATTTTTCATCACCCAAATCCTGAATTCAGTCTTCGCGACCTATTTCTGTACCAACATCTAACTATTTATCAGCAGCGTATCGTTTCCTCGACCCAATGCAGACACAGCCAATACAATTCGTAGCGATTATCCTAACCATGGAACGAATTGGAAAAAAAGTCGACTGCATAGTTCTGCACACCCTCATAATTGACCGGAAGTTACTTTTTTTTTTATTTTTATCAAGGATAGCGGTTCAAACAATTTATGTTTTTTGCCATCAGATAGAGACGGTGAAAATTGAAGTTAAGGCTGAGAGCAAGGTGCACTCGTTGGATAATGTGAAACATAAGCCTGGTGGAGGGGATAAGAAGATTTTCAACGACAAGGACTACCTTCGACAGACAAGTTCCAATGTGGAAAGTTTAAGCGGCAGCGGGTCCCAGGTAAACTTAAACTTAGCCTTTTCATCGACTACATGGCGTTTCGCCAATAGCCTAGTGCCCTTTTTACATTGGTCAAATACCTTGTGAGATAACGGAAGGAAATTATTTCGAAACCGTTGACATTGTTACAATTATCATTTATAGATGAACAGTTTACCTCGGTAAATGATATCGTCGAACGATTGGCTAGCTTCGAAATATATCGACCCGGGTCTTTTGATTTTTTTTTTTTTTTTTAATAATCGTACTGTTGACAGTACTGCCTGTTTAACAATTTTTATAAAATCTCACCCAAACGTATCTATATCTAAGTATTGTTGCATGTCACTTGTCGTATTAGTGTAAGGTGCAAATCAAGAATGGAAAATAACAGATCTCCTAAATGCTGTGTCGACGAAACACAGAGATGTGGCCACGATGAATGAATAGGTCATTTCGATCATTTCAATTGCTTTTTCTTTAAAAAAATTTACATATTTAGAATTCATTCTCCGTTCTCGATTTACTCCGCGCCTCGAAGCTTACTGCACGCTCGGTATTTTATCACATGCAGTTGCTGTTTGTTCATTTAAACAAGTTCAATCGTTTCATTTATCCATTCATTCCTCCACCGATTCGTTTCCTTCACTTCTCTTTTCACTGTGTTCATTTCATTCATTACACTCTTCATTTATTTTCATTTCAGTCGTATCTATATTGGTATTGATAGGAGCCGAATTGTCATCACCTGGAAGCGATCATAGGCCAAACTTTACCATGCTCAGTAATTGAGAAAAACGTGTCTGAAACGGATAGATCAGTCGTTATGACCGATTAAGACCTCCATAAAACCATGCATCATCTTTCTCTTTGTAACGAAATAGTACAAAGTATTTTACTTACTGTACGTTGATAACAATCTAAAGTCCATAGATCACTTTCTTTCATATCAAATAAAGCGGCCAAAAAAAAATTCAAGGCAATCGCCTTATCGTTCGTCCGCTTTTCATTCGATACGTCAATTATGTGCGGCAAACACGAAGATATTGTCGTTATCATAACGAGGCGTAAGGATAGGGTAACGATGCTCTATAAGGCTTCTTTAAATTGCTACTTGTAGTTTGGCTAGAAAGTGTGTTGTGTGTCACAGAGCCCCGTCCCATCCGGCACGATCAACGAAGGCAGAAATGGTCTTCCGACTTCCGACGAGAACCTGAACCAGGAGTGTTAAGCCACCCTCTTAGCCCCATCTCCGTTATACTAAACGATGAAAAGAGCTAGCTAGCCTTTTATTTTCTGTACTCAAATATCTCCAAGGCCAATTATTACAGTCCATATAAGTACTAGCAAAGAACAAAAAAAAAAAAGAAAAAGAAAAAATAATCAATTCACACGATCGATTCCTTCCGGACTAGACTATCAGCACTTTAGACTTTGGGTCCTGAAAATACTGTGGCCTCTGAAATTTGAATTGAGCATCAAAAGACGGTCTTAATTCGTTGGCCGTTTCAATGAACCTTATCTCGATTTGGAAGGGTGAGATTCCAATTCCAGAGAGAGTTTAGGGAGGAGAATATTAGTCGGACTTGATATGGGTCTAAGAGCGAGTTGGCTGGGTGATCGCATCTAACACTTCCCTGCCTGCCTGCAGTGATGTCAGCGTACCAGTCTCAACAACTAAAAACAAAAATTACCACATATACCATCTATAACAACTCTGATTAAGTACTAATAAGTTAATCTTAACAGCTACCCGTCTAAGACAACTCATACCACGAACGGAGATGAAGAAATAATTAGTGAAAAAAAAAAAAAAAAAAGCAAAAGCAAAGCAATAGCAGTCATTTTTCAAAAATACTGCTATACTAATACCCATGCTAACTTTGTGTGTAGCATGATACGTGGTCCATTTTACCTTTGGAAGAGTCATTCGCAATGTAGAATCGAGCGCGTTGTCAGTCGATGACTCGTGACGAGTAATAAGGCAGAATTAAATTATCTGTCACATTAATTTTCAAAGTCAAGTTTCCGAAGTTTTCAATTCTGTGGTAAAACGAGAATCTTAAGCGAATCCCCGAATATTGCGAATAATTCTTCCTTGCTTTGATATACGTTTGATAAATGTTGATATATCACTTGACAAGTTTATGTGCCGCTGTTGCGGTGTATTGATTAATTAATACCAGTATAAGCACGTTGAATGAAAATTACTCTATGGTAGATATCTTGATTTCTAAATTATAAGACACATACACCTTCCGATCTGTACTTACGTAAATATGCCGTAGGTACAGGCCAATGTTATACTGCCAATGTCACACACGCATTAAACGACGTAGTCTACTACACTGATACGTA
Source organism: Neodiprion pinetum (assembly GCF_021155775.2). Taxonomy (NCBI): domain Eukaryota; kingdom Metazoa; phylum Arthropoda; class Insecta; order Hymenoptera; family Diprionidae; genus Neodiprion; species Neodiprion pinetum. Next base: position 11,354,979 of record NC_060232.1, read on the forward strand.
GGCAGTACAGGGTTTTTGTCCGTAAACTCTCCTCGCACTTTGCAGCGTTGCTTATTCGATCGAATTCATTTGAGACAGTAACAGTATAACACTTTTTCAGTTTTAATTATAATTTCAAAAGTACGAACACTGCGCACGACTCAATGCTGGGCACACTCCATTCGTATCATCAATAAGCAGAGTTATCTTGATTTGTTTAATATCACACACAGTTATTTATTGACGTTGAAGAAATATTTATCGATTTATAAACGTGGAGGTGTAAACGGTCCTTGAGATTTTGAGACTAAATTGAATATAGGCTAGACAAAGTCAGTCCAGTGCGTATATACGACGCAAAGTTTGTTGTCGGTGAATCGTGATGAGCGAAGATAAAAAATACTAGAGAAAGTGGAAAAGTTTTATTAGTGTAAATAACTCGGTGAGAAAGTAAGGAACGAAACATATTGAAAGATAAACCATCGCGTTGCATGAATGGCGTGCCCTTAGGTATAGAGAATATATATCTACGTACTGAATTTTCACGGTGAGATGTGTCGATCGTTGTAACATCCGTTGTATCTAATTTAATTTTGCACAGTCCTTGTATACACCACTTGATGAAAATAATTGCATTTAGAATGTCTCAAGAGTGATTTTTCTATCATACCATCCACCGTAGAAACAAAATTACCCACAAATTGTACACCTATAAACCACTCGCGTAAATGCGATCCCAATCTCGTTGCCTATAAATTAAGCGCAATCATACTCTGCTGATAATGTAACACTGTACCGCTTATACGTTGTTTATGTAGTCGAATCAACTATTATTCGACATATTAATTTAAAGACATACTAAAATATCGATTAAATTTTATTTAAGTTACCACATAATATGAACATTGTTATGTAAGATGTAACAATCACCCAATGTATATCTATTATTTTAATTTACCTACTAGAAACTAATTGTAATAATATTTTTGTTTTCAAATTCATTATCGCACTTTTTACTGCACCCAATTACCACCGTAAGTATTAATGACGGCTAAGTACCTCTTCTTCGTTCTCCATTCAATAGCTACCGTACAGTACTCACATTATTATACGTACTGAGAGAAATTTTTAGTTCCGGTTACCGCTCAGTCCTTGACTATTTTCATTTTTTACCACAATCGAAAAATATAGTTCTAGGTATGAAATGAAAATTAGGTTTGCAGCTGTTACCAGAAACTCTAGTATCCGTTACTATTCTTTCTCATTACGATCACTGTTGCTATATTTTCTTGCAACTGTTGCGAAAATTTAATGCTTGTGCAACAGTAAATTGACGTTAAAGCCGTGTTTAACTAAAAAAAGTACCGTAAACCGAACAGACTGACTTTCCGTTGCAATTGCCAAAAAGGATCGACAATAGCGCAAAATGGTTGCGCGTACCTCGTTTTTCGTAATTCCAACAATATTTAAACAGTGTTTTTTTTAACGATACTTACTGTTGTTTTACTGAATTTTTTTAGTTACTACAAAAAATGAAATTTTTCTCAGTCCAAGGGTTCCATTTATCCCATTTGACTGCAAGAGCTATCGAAATCTGAGATAAAATTTTCAGTTCTTTTCTTTCTTTCTTTACAAGGATAAAAATTATTCCCTAAAATTTTTTACCAAGTGGAATAGAAACCATCACGAACCGTGTACTTCAAAGTATGATTATCGCTTTTCTCGCATTTCTGTTGATCTCGAGGATCTTAACATTTCGAAGTCTGCAGTTGTAGTGTAGGTCTTGGTAGTGTTCGTTGGTATAGCACTACACTTCTCACCTTCTGTACGGCACATACCGGTCTCTGCAACATCAACACGCATCACCCATTGCCTCCACGCGGCGTTCGCCAGCAAGGTCAGTTTGCACCAGCTCGTCATACTCGATCTAACGTGGACTAACGATAATCGCAACTATTCAGAACGATAGTCGTTTAAATAAAATACGCTTTGAGTTATGATTAATAAAGAATCGGAAGTCTATTGCAACAAAGAAACGAGTTTATTAATCAGGTGTGAAAACGTAACTTGAACTTTTTACACGAGTGCTGCCGATGACATATTTTTCACATCTAGCTGTTTTGTCAAACTCTTAATGCATATTACAGACAGTAATGAATTTCTATTCCTCCCCCCCCCCCCCCCCCCCCCCCCAGTTTACGATGTTATACTGACTAATAGAATTTTCAATTCCTGCAGGAGGGCAAAGCCAATGTTGCACTCAACGTTACCTCGCCATCTTCAGCTAGGAAGACGAAGAAACTTTCTCACGCAGAGGACAGTTCGACACCTTCGTCTCAAGAAGCTAATCCGATAAATCCAGTTGCTACTACAGAGTCTACGATCCCTGCTAGAGCGAAATCTCGTTCTGAACAAGTGCCAGTTCCACCAACAACAACGCCTGTAGAAGAGAAGAAAGCATTTCCTCAATCGCGAAAATCCAGCCTGGTAAAGACGCCGGATAGATCAAAAACACCGGAACATTCTAAGAAGGTAACGATCGCCGAGAGCGAGGATGTGAGACAGATCGAGACAAAAAGGAGTCCCAAATCACCGACAGAGAAGCGACCGAAGACACCAGAAGAGAGGAGGCCAAAGACTCCGGAAGAGAAAAGGCCGAAGACACCGGAAGAAAAGAAGCCAAAGACTCCGGAAGAAAAGAGACCTTCGACTCCTAGACACGAAACTGGAGCCCAAAAGACACCAGACGCTGAGAATAAGCCGTCGACACCGCGTCTCAAAAGTCCATTGAAGAAGTCTCCGAATGAGGAGCGTCAAAAAAGCCCAGGAAAGAAATCACCCGCTAAGAACAGCCCAACATCACCTGTAGGTAAAGTAACACCAAGAAAGGAAAGATCGTCTCCGCCGAACAGTTTGCCGCTGAACAACACTGAGGATGCAAACGAAAAACTGAGCAACTCTTCTTCAAAGGAGTTCAGACTGCCAAAAATAGTCTCAAGTATGTTGCCGGAACTGGGTTCCCACGATCCGGTTATCGCCACGCCAGCTTCAGATTCAAAAATTGCATTGCCAAAATTGGTCGATGCACCCATCCCGCCATCTCGAACCGGAGTGGCCCAGTAAATGAAAATTGTCAAATATTTGCCATGATTCTGATTTGACATTTGTCCCGGTGGAGATATTCCGTAAAAAAAAAATACGTAGTTTGTTGCTGCTAATAAGTTCTGAACATACAGGTAACTTGTGGAACAATTTTTACACAGATGATCGATGAAACATAATAATATGGATACGACATCAAGACGTGGTGAAAAATCACTTACGGTATCGGGCAGTCTTGAAGGAAAATTACGTAATTCATACCTTGATTATTTATCTATTAAATATAAGTTATAACGAGTCACTATTACTCTTTAGATCGATAAAATTATGTAATTTCAATTTCACTTAGCCTTTTTACGTCGAGCTTATAACGTGCGCAAGTATGTTGTGTACGAAAGAAGTTAGGCTCGCTGTAGAAAATACTAGCATTTGAAAAACTAAACTAAAGATCAATTCGCAAAAAAATTCACTGCTTTGTAACTGTTCTGTATGGTAAATTGGAAGGGAAAAATTCAAAGTGCGATTAACTACAACTATGACGACTGAACTCGAAACAGAACGTTAATGATTGTGTATGTAAACTTGGATTGACATCATTTCATTTTCAGTAACGTTTGAATTACTAAAAAAATAGCTATCATATGTACCTTCGTTATCCTAATGTTTGACAGAATTTCAGTAAACACGTATAATGAATATAAGGGCATCGTAAACTTCAACAGCTGTGACTTGCTGACCAGCAATTCACAGGTCTGTTATTTGTTTTACAATAAATTTCGAACTCCGTCCATCGAAGATCTTCCCAAATGATGAAAATCATTTCCGGAATGGTAAATTGAACGCAACTATACATAACATCTATATATTTGTAATTTATAGAAAACGCATTTGTTGTTAGATGATTATAGGCATGAAGACTATTACATGAAGGAAAAACGCTGTAGTTCAAACCAAGCCTATGTTAAATCTTATATCTAAGTATACCATACTACGTAAATGTAGTTACTAGGTAGTCATTTGTAACTATAAAAATTAAATATCGCAATTGTTTCAAACGCTTCTCATGTAATAAGATCTTAGAAGTAATTAAACTATGAAATTAAATATCTATGTGAAATATTTACTGGCCTTATTTGTCGTACAAAATGATTTTTGAATCAATAACACAAGAATATGAGCCGACTGGAGCATATGAAGTAAGTCGTGTATGCAAATTCAATTATTTGTACAAGATAGCCGGTACGTCGTACATACTGATAAATGATTGTAGGATGCGTTCAATTTGACAATCATCCTCGCTTTCGTAGAAAAAATTCACTGTCGCAATCCCGTCAAAACAGACAGCAGTAAAATCAAAAAAGAGCTTGCACGTATTACAATAAATTGTACATACGTATCTGTACCGCAATTTCCAATATCGTTAGTTAATAAGATTACTCACCCTCAAGATAGTTGAAAACAGCACATTAGAAAAATGTGGTAAAAACACAGAAGATTATTGTGTCACCCCGAAGGCTAGAACATGTTGAGTCACATCGAGCACACAAGAGTGAGGTGCGAAGTGCGCAGAGGCGAAGCTCCTAGTCAATCATAAATGAAATCTGCAAATCTGAACAAAATTACATGATTTAGAGGTTATTTATACAGCAGCTTGTAATACGATTTATTAAGATAATTGTACTCGTAGTTATCATCCACATTTCATATAAGCTATTATTTCTATGCAAATTTCGTACTACGTACGATTAAAACTTTAGTAAAATGTTCCAGATCGGAAATTCTTCAAATACCATCTGATTTTGAATCAATTTCCACACATTGTCATAAAATTTTTTCTCCAAGCATTTGAATTTTCCGCGACATTTAAAAAAATTGTCTTCAAGCAACATGGCCGACTCATAGCTCCAATTCGTCACAAGAAAATAACCGGCTTACTTATAGTGCGTTCCGTACTTATATAGGTATGTATTTACATCTGATTCTTCGATATATTACCTCAAAACGCGACGTTTCATTGCGCTTCGTCGATCTCCTTGCGACGCGTTTCAAGGTAATCGTGTAATCACATATAAATACCGAACGTAGCTGGTGCGTGTTTATTTACAAACAAGAGAATTCAAGAAAAACCTTCGTGAATCAAATACAGCTCAACGAAGTAGGTACAAAAGTATCATTTTAATCTGGTATCCGCATTGTTGCTCCAAACATTCATTCAACTATACATTTTATTGTTAGGCGGAAAATAGTATCATAAAGTCACTATCCCGTGTTATTTTCATAATACCATCGAGTTGCTATTTCTGCCACGAGCAGCACCGAAAGGTCATGTATCCACCATTTTAAATTACGTAATGCACGCTGAGCCAATCAAAAGAAATAAAATCTCTCGCGCGTAATTTGAATCATGAACTATGTTTGAGTTGACGTGTGTTCATCAGTCGTCGGAATTAACGATAAAAGGTAAGCCTCTGAGGAAACAATTGCATGCGTTATGCTATACATAATTATTCCGTTTTTGATTACGTATTTGTACGTTCACAATCAGCCAGATACTCTGATAAAAGAAAGAGAAACGCGATTGCCTAGAAGATAAATTTTCATCGAAGGATGAAGCAGTCAGCGTTGATTGAAAGTGAACAAAAAAAAATTCTCATCTATTTTTCTTATCAAACGTCTATGCAGCGAGAGATTTATAGTTTCAAATTTCAGGAAAAATCAAAAGCTCTCCTCACCGCAATAGAAATGTGACAATCGATGAAAATGCGTCCGTTCTGGACCCGAGTTATATTTATCAAGTTCCACCGCCATCTGACCATAGGACATAGACCTAAAGGTATGTAAAACATACATGGCTTCAAGTTTGGGGGACGAAGCTGCCCCTCAATCGACATGCATACATGCAAAGGTCAGAGACCCATACATACGTATGGGTTTTATCGCGGGCGAGACTCGGGCCGGGTGAAATATACGAAAACTAAAAAGTGATCGGAGCTGTATCAATTCCGACGACCATAGTGTGCATCGCTCGAGTGAATTCATTCCTCGTTAAAATATCGGGAAATGAAGTGCCGATTGGCTATTGAATATAGTCAAATTGCAAAAGAGAATCGGTATAACTTGAAAAGAATTGTATAGCGTTATAACGTCATGGAGAACTTTGTAAAGATCGAGAAAATAGGGGAAGGGACTTACGGCGTTGTATACAAAGCTAAGGACAAACTTACCGGGAAACTGGTAGCCCTTAAAAAAATTCGCCTCGAAACGTACGTTTGGTATTACATAAAATAAAATTACCGTTATCTAACCAATATCGTTATAATATTTCTACGTATTTTTCGGTGCTCCTAGATTATAATTTAATTAATTAGACATGATGAATATACGTGTTTTCATAACCTCCCATAGAGGCACGCGCCTCGCGTTCTTTCACGTTTAATCCTCACGTTTCGTTCTCACAAATCTACCTTCTTTACACAGACACAAATTCTGTACCCGGCTTCTAACTCGGCTATGATTTACATTCGATGTAAAACAGTGTGATAATTTCTTTCAACTACAGTCTCTTGTTTCGTCAACAGTCAAGCTCAGATAGAAAGTGATTAAAAATTTTCTTTCGTCGGTTTCTTCTAAAATCGAGAACCACTTAGCAATGAAGACGCTAGCGTCGATTCACAGCCTTGCAATCTTGAATAACCGATCAACTTTATTTTACACAATTTTGAAACTATTTAGGAAGGATAACATGCGAAGCTTGATAACGTAACTGAGTGGGCTTGCTTTTACACTTAACTAACTCGCCTGCTAACCTGTGCGTTGGGGGCAGCTGAATCTGCAGGGGCCACGTGTTAGTAACTGTCGTAGCACCACATGATTCAGCTTACCTCATTGCACGCTACGCATCTGATTTAAGCCCTACGATCTCTTTACTAGTTTATTATGAATATAACGCATATTGGCAGTACAATGTACACATTAGCATCAGCTATCCATACTCACTTATCGTTGAGTATCACTGCTGTACTTGTCTTTTAACCCGTTGTTTCAATATCCATTCTGATAATACTAAACTTTTTGTTCCATCCTATCCAGCGTAAGGATCTCACGTATGTAGTCCAATATTACGGTAACAGTCTTATGCAAGTGCAAAAACTGGCTGGAGCTTCATTAATAAACTCTGTTTACTGCTAAAAAGTACTCTCAATGTGACCTTAAGGTACACAGTAAATCAATCCAAAAGGTTAATTGGAATATCTGTTCCCTTATCTGTTTTATTTCTCTGCTTTATTTGGATTTTATGCAAAATTATTGCCAACGTGGTGAAAACTACGTAAGATTATACTAAGCTCCAAGTTGATGCTATTCTTGGTTTAGTTTTGTCACTACTTGTTATCATCGTATGGATTGTTTCAAAGCTTCATTTGAGCTACATACTATGCCAAGTGGAAAAAATTTAGAACAAGCTCGAACAACTACATCAAATTTTTTATAAACTTGTGTGAACGAATCATTCGCACAATCAAATCTAAACTTTGCAACATAGTTCATTTCAAACTAGATATTTGAATCGATAAGTTTACTCAAGTTTAATGCTTGATGCATTTATACGAAAAGCCTGTCGTTGCTCGAGTAGTTTTGATTCTTGTGTAAGAAAATGTGTCTCACTGCTTGTCCTGTTTTCAATTACTTTGTAATAGTTTCTTCCCTTGTTACAATAACTCGCAATTCTCCAAAGTATCATAATTTTATTTCTGGATCTTACTCACTAACCGTCTCTCTTGAATTCATACAATAATAATTATAAAAAATTGTTTGGCCTTTAATAATAAATACGACATATCTTACCAACTATAATTAGGATGTGTCATCTAAACGAGTTCACGTTTACAAATAATGGATTATGATTTTGTTTCAACTTGTGGCAAAGATTAATTGCAACAAACCAGAACAAGCATAACCAGAATTTAGTAGAGATTACAATGATTTGATTACTTAATTTTCCTATTTTCAACTCTAATAGCGAAATATTATTTCAATCCATATTAGGGAAAGCGAAGGTGTACCATCTACAGCTATTCGAGAAATATCGTTATTAAAGGAACTTACACACCCGAATGTTGTTCAGTTGTTGGATGTTGTCCACTGTGAAAAGAAGCTCTACCTTGTATTTGAATTTCTTCAACAGGATTTGAAAAAATTATTAGATTCTACCAAAGCTGGTTTGAGTCACAGTATTGTAAAGGTACTAAAGATTTACTAATTTTCTTATTGTACGTTATTTTTTAATCTAGTGCAATACTGTTTTTTTGCAAATGATTTCCAGTTCTGATATGAGACTATTCAGTCTGGTTGAAGTTGTAATTCTATTTCAGAGTTATTTACACCAATTATTGAAAGGCATTGCGTTTTGTCACGTTCATCGGGTCTTGCACAGGGATCTGAAACCACAAAATCTACTAATAGATAAAGAGGGATACATAAAATTGGCAGATTTCGGACTTGCCAGAGCATTTGGAGTTCCGGTACGAACATTCACACACGAAGTTGTAACCCTGTGGTACAGAGCTCCAGAGATTCTTCTCGGAACTAAGTTCTATTCAACAGCAGTTGACGTCTGGAGCTTAGGATGTATTTTTGCAGAAATGGTAGAAATATTATTGTCAAAAATTTCTTTTCAAACACCATTCATTTAGTCCTGAGTATATCACTTGTATAATAACACAAACGTTTAATATGGATGTATGGTATGAATATTTGGAAGAAGAAAGGAATGTCTAGAAACCTCCACATTAATATAATCCAAAACTGTAGGCAACAAGGCGAGCATTATTCCCTGGCGATTCAGAAATAGATCAACTGTTCAGAATATTTCGTACTTTGGGAACTCCAGACGAAACTGTTTGGCCTGGAGTTTCGCAACTTCCTGACTACAAGTCAATGTTCCCACGATGGGATGCACGGAGTTTCAACGAAGTTGTGCCATCATTTGACAATGACGCTGAAGACTTGCTCTCGGTAACCAAATTATTTGATGAAGAAGAATTTTTTATATTTTTTTTTACATTACTGATTTGCTTGAACATAAATCAGATGTACTAGTCGTAACTGGAGTTATACAACAGATAATGTTTTTTTGCTTTCAATTTTACAGAAACTATTGACCTACGATCCCAGCAAAAGAATAACAGCTAGGATGGCGTTGTCTCATCCTTACTTCAACGGAGTAGAACTAGTTCCACCTCCGCTCATCAAGAAAGACTGACGACTCGTAACACTGTACTAATAATATGCAATAACATTCAAACAATTCAAGTTTTTTTTAAATAAATAGAATTTGAATTACAAAGAAATTCAACGCTACATTCAAGTACGATTTATATGGTAGAAAATTCACTGCACTTTCAGAAACATAATATCACAGTCAAAAGCCAATTTTGCCCAGTTTTCCAAAAGAGGAGTCAGTTGTAGCATTTCAACCCTTAATTTTTGTTTCTTGTATACGATAATCTTTGAATGCGTGCTATTATCGAATTATATCTTTATACCTTTCTTCGAACGTTAGCGCAACCTGTGTTGTAATAAATTACAAAAAAAAAAACGTGCCTCTGCATCAGATGTTGATAAAACGAGTTATTTTAATCTTGTGCAACGTGCTAAATTCACACCCATGGTTACCCTTTGAACTTTGAACAAGGGTGTCAATAATTGCAAGGTGACTACTGACTACCTGATGCCTTTTTGCTCTGTGTAAATACAATTACAGATATGATTGTAAGATGAAATATGGTGACAAATGAGATGAAATATTGTTCTGTAAACAGGGAATTCTTTTTAAAATATCAACGAGAATATTTTTGATAACAATGTTAACACAGTTTAAAGAAAAAAAATTATAATATCGTTATGTATAACAACGTGATGTTACAAAAATGTAGAATATTTTTATATCAAATTAGAAACACAAGTATATGTAATTACAATCATAAATTAATATAGGTGCGTATTAACCCATTTTCACGTTTTGTTGAATTGTCAAAATTTCCGGATTTCTATCAAAAAAAGACCTCAATGATTACGGCTCTCCAATATTTATTCAATTATTTCCAAACTCTGTCTAACACTGACTCACGCACAAAGCTTTCATTTTTATGTAAAATTTGTTTACAAATGACTAATCTAAGCTGTTGGTCAGATTCTGATTCTCAAACTTTTACTAATGCATTATTTCACCGTACGAATAATTTCGCATAAATAAACAATTAAGCCAAAGTCAGCGGTTTATCGGCTGCACCAAAAAACAATATTGATTCAAAGTAGAACTTGACAGCGAACACCTGTTTAGGAAACAAGTTTCCACTTCGTAACTTCAAAAATATGACATGATTAAACAGAATATGAACAGTTTTAATAAGTATATAAATTACCACTTAAGATCGATGTCCTCAGGTTGTTTCACGATTCAAAAAATCTGCAATTTGACATGATTATTTGCCCTGTCGTAGTGTTTGGATGAGTTCTATTGAATAGTGAGACCAGGCCAATCATATCGCCGAGTGCATCAGAATCAGCCCATCAGAAACAGGCGCGGTAATAATTTTATTTACGCAAAACAGCGTATTATCTTTCTCTAAGATTTAGGTGTGTGTTGTGTGTTCCTCCGGCGGACAAATTTTCGTCCCGTTCTGCTCTGACCATATGGAAGCCATCTTGAAAATATACAGCACTGTATGCCAGGTGGAGATTACTAGCTCTGATCGTTTTAGTTACACTTTATACAGAGAGAAACCTCTTTATACACTTTTTACACTTTCCCAGGAAAGGGCACCTTCCATTGGCTAGATTCAGGAAAAGTGTAAAAAGTGTAGAAAAGTGTAACTAAAACGAACAGAGCTACTACTAACTCCGTTCTAGCTCCGTGGTGGTTGATATCTATGCTTAAAATGCGTGCCAAATGACATCAAATGCGATTGGTTGAAAATCCAAGATGGCGTTGATATGGTCGGGGCACGCCAATGGGTTCTTCGATATGGGTGCGCAAGAGCACCGTTTTCTTGTTGCCTCTGCGTAATCTACTTTTTTTGTTCCGCAGGTACATTACTGTTTGCGAATTGCGATGTCGCAGACGGTTAAAAAAATGGCAGCGCTGGGTACTGGTAGTCCGTACTTCGTCTCTATCCGTCGACACTCTGACCGTGAATATTTACGCTGAGAAGAAAAAAACGAGAGTTAAGTTGAAATCGAATTAAAATGGTACGTTAGATTTGATTACGTTAAAACTTGGTATGATCTTCAACAGATGCTGACCTTCCTAACCTCTAAAATTCTCTACTTCGCACTTATCAGTTCAATCTGTGTATGAAAATTTCACAATTTATCCCAAGGGAATAATTTTTAATGCTCAGTTGATTTGAAGAATACACAGTAATTCCGGGAACTCAATTTCAACTAGTAATACGAATCACATTCGTTATTTACATGGATAACACGAATTCTAATTCACAAATTTTTCTCTATTCGCGCTCCTCCGTTGATGTTCTTTTAGAAAAAAATGGATGTTCTTATATTGAAACATATCACTGTCATATTAACAATAAAACAATTTTATGTATGCATTATTTCTATTTTGATTGCGCCATTCCTCATAACATAAAAACATTAATGATGATGAAATAAGTTTGAAATGTTTCTGTACTCGCAGCAGTAATTTTCTTTTTTGTTTGTTAAATTCTCCACTAACTTTATCATGACAATATTAATATTTCGTGTAAAAGATGATGAATTTTGTCAAACATTTTAACTGTCAATAGATGTTTAACATCATAGGTTAATTTATAGTCAATATTAATTAATGCCCATATATTAATAGAGTCAAACCGCAGAGTCCGGGAAAGAAGTCGATGAAAGTAATGACGATCAGGAGGATTTTTCATTATCACATGAAGAAAATGTGGAAAACACATTGGCTTCATTCAGGGAAAGATGGCAACGAGAACTTGAAATATCACCCAGAAAGGAACCAAACATACAAGTTTCTCAAATCTCAAATAACATCCCTTCAGAAGGAGATTCAGCATCCATTGAAAACAAGGTATCCGATATATAATAAAAATGCATTAGAGTAATATATTTCATAATGTTGAACTTTATGATGATAATGTAAGCAGTTTAGAGGAAGGCGCACAAATCATATAATTAGTTATTTGTGTGGTAAGAATCTTTCTTCTGCCATTCACTAAACAAACTCATATTGGTGAAGTAATTGAATTTTTTCTTTGTGTTTCTTCGCATTGACATAGTTCGATTGCATTAAATTTTGAATCAATCTTAAATTTACTTGTTAATAATATCATACAAATCGTTTTATTACAGGCTAAAACCTTATTCCTCAAAGGTATAGAGAATGAGCAAAATGGCAAACTGTATGAAGCAATTCAGTTCTATAAACGTGCTGTGCAGCTCATACCTGACATTGAGTTTCGCTTGTATGAATCTACAAAACCAAAAACACGTGAGAGGCTTGATCCTGAGAACAGCATAGAAGTACAAGATAAAGATCCAGGCATAGAGATGGACGAGGAAGAAGATAACGAAGATGATGGAGATCTACTTACTAAAATAACACGAATTATTTGTAAAAATCAACGTGTTTGTTCTCCGCAATTTGAGCAAAGTGTAAGTGTCTGAAAAATGTAATACGCATACCACATTTTGCAACAGCTTGTGTACTCGAGTTTGAAACACTGCTGAAGTTTATCATAAGTTTCAGTCGTGAAGCATGTAAAGCCAAATACAAAAGATCCTCTCTGATTGGGTTCAATTTCTCCGTTTTTTAATTCGATTTTCACGTTTCTCAAAACTCGTGCCGCTATTCAGGAAATCATTAATGAAAGCTTTGCACAATATGTCATACCTTTGGTGACTGAAACCAGCGTATAAGTCCAGCGTTGTAAGTTTGAAGTACAGATATCCAGCTATTAAACCACACTGAGTTTTTTAACAACACGATTTCTAGATAAATCAGTTTCATGGAAGTAGGTTATTACTAACAAAACATCACTGTAGTTTTTAGCTGAAGATAACAGTGGTTTCATTTTTCCAGACAACGCATATATCAGCCTTACCTATGGAGATAATATTATACATTCTGAGATGGGTGGTTTCATCAGAGCTTGATTTAAGATCCCTAGAGGTGTTTGCAAAAGTATGTCGTGGTTTTTTCGTATCAGCTAGAGACGATGAGATTTGGAGATTAGCTTGCATCAAGTAAGGAGGGATTATTCAAGCATCCTACATGAATATGCAATATTGGAAAACAGTTACATTCATTTTCACCTTTTAAAACCCAATGTATCCCGAAACTGCAACATTTTTTTAAGGCAGTGAAAAAAATGCCAATTTTTCTATTTCTCAAGTAATCTTCATCAATTGCAATAATGTTGCAGAGCATGGGGTGTAAATTGTGGTACATTTGAGCCTGATTACAAATCGTGGAGACAAATGTTCGTAGAACGTCCAAGACTTCGTTACAACGGCTGCTACATCAGTAAAACATCCTATGTACGTCACGGTGAAAACAGTTTTCAAGATCAATTTTATAGGCCATGGCATCTTGTTGAATACTTCAGGTATCTTCGGTAAGAGAAGAGATTTTATTCAACCATATTTATGGAACTTTGAAATTGTCACTCAGACCTTTTCTGATTATATTTTTGTTATTTTATTTTCGGCAGCTTCTTCCCAGAGGGTCGAGTTTTAATGCTAACATCGGCAGACGAAGCTCAGAGTTGTGTGAATTCTTTGAAACAACGAAATCCAAAAAACCCTTCAGTATTGATTGGTCATTACAGGCTTCACTTAAATTGTGTAATATTGGTATTAAAAAGCCAAGAAACCAAAACAAATAACAATGCTTACCGGCGTAGAAGAAGAGACCCAATTCACGATAGTGGCGAAAAGACTTTTCACTTGGTTAGCATTTTTTCTTTTCTGAACTATTGGATAAAAGTTGAAATGGTTTCTATTTTTCTCATTCTATTTCCGATTAATGCTGTCCTAAGAGCACGTGAATTATTTTCAGGAATTTGAGATTCAAAACCTTTATAAGAGGGCCAATTCGCAGCTAGCTTGGAAAACTTACAACATATTCACCAAGTACTGGAACGGGCAAGAAAACAGTACATGCCTAAATCTCGCAGGAAGCTTGTACCCTGCTTTCAAATTCAGCCGTGTAAAAAGTTATACTATGGAAAGTGAATCACCATTACAATAAATATATTACATATTTTTTTAATCAGATTTTGACATGTTGCGATGTAATTATGTATAGTTATGAATGCTTTAGATATCTGATAGTTGTTCGGGATTGCGATAAGTTTCTTCACTTTTCTCTCAATATTCTTAATTATATAATCTGGTAAAATGGTCTACCGAATTAATGCAATCGCTGAATCGATTTGCTGATTTATCATTTATACACACAGTACGTTTAAATATGAATATTTTGTACACATGATATGCAATTTTAATCACATGTACGTACAAATTATGTGTACATTGGAGGTGAAAAATGTGTTACTTTACTTTTTCTTGCAGACTCTTTGATAAGTATTTAACGTTATTTTATAAAGAATATTTTGCGTGAAAATTGGCAATTTTTCTCCATGAGAGTCAGTGGATGGCCGTCACTGTATTGTGTTTTATTCAGCAGAACGAAATATATCTGTCATGCTCCTATTCCGATGAAGATTCTCTTTTTCGGATAGAACTTTAGCATTTATTAACTTTCATTCAAACTTGGATTAGCTGTGATCGATTGAAATTCAGTAACGTTATAGACAAATGTACATTTATTTAAAGTACGATTAAAAACCAACTTGAATATAATGGGTGTATTTTTGGTTTCTTTCCGTATGTTATGTTTGAAATGTTTTGGCAATCGAGAATTGAAGCGAAAAACAGTAACATTGATTCGTTGATAAAAGTGAAGTGATTGTACGTCTTAGAGCACCCTAACATTAATATCGTTGATAACACCGGCCCACAAACAAAAAAGTGGTCTGCACCTTTGATCGGACCTACCTATCTTTATGTATTTTGACGCGCTGAATCCGAATCTGAAGTTTATTCAACCATAAGCCATTTAAAATCTAAGTAAATTGCAAATAAACCTCTGAAAATTGCGAAAAATAGCAAAAAATTGAAGGTGAGAAGCTTGTGCCACAAAATTTTTTGGGAAATAAAAAGAGTGAAAATTACGGAAATTTAGTTGAAGAGTTGTTGGACAATTACGATACTATGGGTTGCTTAATTAATCTTAAATTGCATTTCTTACATTCTCACCTTCAACACGTTCCTGAAAATCTTGGCGACTACAGTGAAGAGCAAGGCGAAAGATTCCACCAAGTCATAAGTGAAATGGAGAGTCGATATCAAGGAAAGTGGAATGTCAATATGATGGCAGATCATTGCTGGACACTGAAGAGAGATGTACCCGGTGAAAACAGAAAGCGAAAAAGAAACCCTTTGCGTAGGTCATTCGAAGACAAAAGGGTTCGACACAAGCGAAGAACACCTTGAAATCAGAAAGGTTGTTCCTTATCTTCTTATGGTTTTTAAAAAGATTTTTTGATAGAAATAAATTTAATTAAGTTCAATCAATTTTTTTCATTACTATATGTCCAATTATCCGCATTAGCTTAATTTTTTTGAGGGCTAACGGGCCAAATAAACTTTAAATTTATATCTATTTACAAATTGTTAAAATTTAAAATTAATAAAGAATTACAAGACTGGAAAGCCATCAAAATCTGAAAAATAAATTCAAATTTATATTCCGCGAATCAAATAACGTAATATATATTTTGTTTTGATTTAATAAATTATTTTCATCACAACACCATCAATTTTTTTAAATTTTTAGAGATTTTTTGCTATTTTCCGCAATTTTCAGGGATTTTTTTGCAATTTACTTAGATTTTAAGGGGCACACCTAGTGTGACAGCCTAAAAAAAGTCAATTTTTGGGAATTAAAAAAAAAAAAAAAACTAGTGAATCAATCGTTTTAAAATTTTGAGGGTATATTTATACATGTTTTGAGAATACACAGTAAAATTTTTGGAATAATATATTAAATATTTTTGAAATGACACGCGATCTCCGGCGGCGCCAAAAAAAAAAGGTCCTCCACTGCTGGAGTGATTGCAGCCTTCTCCGTTGATAAAACTTAAAAAAAAAAAAATTCTCGTTAAACGAAAACATATTGTCTGTACGATGACCCTCGGGCGAATAAAAAAATCAAAAATTGACGAAATGGCGGCATGTTGAAAAAACAAAGTTACATTTTACCCAAAATTTTGGTCGTTTTTGGCCTACCAAAATCCGATTTTTGATCAGATCAAAAAAATGGAGGGTCATCGTATGGAGAACTATATAGAGAAGATGCAAAAAAAATTTGATAGCGATCGAATCATTTGTCTCCGAGTAATCACTCCAGCAAATTCGAAAAATGCTGTTTCAAGAAAAACGCGTTTACGAAGTACTCGATACAACGGTCACAATAACACCAAATGTATCTGGCTCCGAAAATACGTGACGTGGCAGTGAACGAAAAATATACCTGAAGGCTCACAACAGAAACCGGAATCCTATTTGCAAAGGTTGGAAAAGACGGTAGACTCCGAACAATAGCTCAGGTATGTCCCGTATCTAACTGCCGAACGGCTACTCTTTTAAATAGCTGTAACTCAAAAACTATTTAAGATATCGATTTAAAATTTTAGTATGTTATTTTTAAAGGTATAACCTATCGAAATATGAAAAAAAAAACGATTTTTTGAAAATTTCACACTAGGTGTGCCCCTTAAATGGCTTATGGTTAAATAAACTTCAGATTTGGATTCAGCGGACCAAAATACATAAATATCATACTTGGTCTATAGTTGCATGAATTTTTTTCTTACCAAAACTGCTAATTTTTCGCGATTTTTATGTTTTTTGCAATTTACTCAAAATTTTAGGGTGTACGGGCAAAACTGACTTATAAATTCGGATTCGGCGCGTCAAAATACATAAAGATAGGTAGGTCCGGTCAAAGATGCAGACCACTTTTTTTTTGTGGGCCGGTGTAGTTATATGATCAAATAGATATTGATATACTATGTGATGTATTTTGAATGAGATTGAGAATTAGAAATATGTGGATTACAAAAATTATTGACCTGGACATTTATGCGTATTTCTGCCGCTGTAGTGGGACAAAAAGAAAATCTTATTTACAAATATAAATTATAATTATAATTCCTGCAAAAGTTTTAGACTTTACACTAATAACGTTGATTAAACACCTATAGAATCACCGTTTGCTGGTCTATCAATGATTTTTTGTTATTTCATTCGGCTACATTAAAAACACCGCGCAATCATAGATCCATGTAACAAATGTCAATATTTCTGTAATATGACATTATAAAAGTACTGTACAAAGCACACAGTACTCATAATTCGTTACTCTGTACATATTATACCCACGTATGAACAAATAAATATGTTCAAATGAGTACATACCTACGCATACAGGGTGTTCCAAAAATTTCATCGACGACCGAATAACTTGAAAATATCGAGTCGTAGAAAAAAAAGGTGGGTATTAATGCTGTACGATTTTTCCCTAGCTACCCAGTGGTGACCTTGGCTTTGACCTTTCCAAGGACCTTCGAGGTCGTTTCAAGGTCAAGGCAATTTTTTTAAATGGGTGAGAGAGAGAAATTTTGTGTCGAGCTAATACCTAAGGGAAAGCGAAAAATTATTATTGGCTGAGCATGAATAGGGAAATAGTTTCGTTATAATGCCGGTTTAACTTAAGTTGAATCACGCAATAAGCTATATATGCGGGTGGTCCCCTTATCGTCGGTCCCAAGTCTTCCAAATTTACCACTGAAGTCGGGCGCTATAATCAAGTAAAACCGGCGAGTGATTGTGGCGCGCCCAGTTTTGAATATATAAATTTTGAAGGAATTGTTCACTATTTTACACAGCGGACAGTTATTTTAGAAGACATATAGCGTTACTTAACCCTCCATCCCCACCGTGTACACTTATATGTGAACATTTGAAAGCTCTCATTGTGGCTAACGTTAAAAAGTTTTTTCATAAAGTCAAAATATTTCGATCCAAAACCTATTGGAGTATAAAAAACATATATTTTTCTGTATTCAAGAATTTTTTCGACACTTGACTTTTGACGGTTCCCTGTAAAATAACATACGAGCACTAGAGTGTCCATAGCGGGTACCGGGTGTCAAAAAATAACAGTGTGGGAGGAGTGTTTTAGGTTTATATCTTGGTATTGCTTGTAGTTGAGATAGACAACACTGTTATTATATAATATTTTACACTCCGCGAGGCCCGGGGCTAAGTATCGCAGGGGCCCTCTTAGAGGCAGAGAAAAACCCAATTTATGCGAAAACGGGAGATTGAATCGGAATTTTTCAATGATAGAACATTTACTTTGACAAAGAAATATTATTTTAATACACATAATTGATGCTCATTGTGATTCGTCGTTATTATAATTGAAAACATTTTTTCCTCGATTTAACTTGAGCGAATTCTGCAATTAAGGGGAGAAATCCCTTTGGAAGCGTGAAAAATAGGTATTTTTCGATAATTTTTTTAGAGGGGAAAAAATTATCTAATAATTTTCAAATTTTAACATAATTTTATTGAAGCATTCAAGGTGAGAAATGTTTTTTTTTGTTGCGATCATACACAAAATGGCGGCGTTATTAAGGGTCTTGGGACGCCTGTTTTCCGTGACATCGAAAAGTGCTGCAGTTGTCACTCTTTTGCTGTTGATCTGAAAAAGATTTAACAAGTGTTATTCGTTTATTGACATATTAAGGGGAAGGATGTACCTAAAAAATGATGACAAAGTGCAAAATTGAAAATTTGGGAGCCCTTTTATTCTAAAGGTCGAATTTTCGACCTTTTTTTCGACATACTTGACCCCTAAAAAGGTATTTATTTACGCGCTACCTTTCGAACTTTAGGTACATCCTTCCGATAATATTACTGAGTGTGATCTCCCAAAACTTCATCGAAATCGGTCGATAACTTTTGGAGCTACAACACGAGCAGTTTTTGAAAATGTTGTTACGAGATAATCGCGTTTAAAGTTTCAACATGTGAAAACTAGCGATGCCAGGCGCGTACAGCAGACCTTCTTCTTCCTCGAAAAGCACATTTTCGGGCTATATTGCCTCGCGTTCCTTTCGGATAGTTTGGCATTTTACTTTGGTAAACTCGGCCGTTCGTGACAAAATTTCAAACGAAACTGAATCTGTTTTTCGGGCAACGTATCGTTCCGTATACCTACCGTTTCACGCCATATGGATATATCTATATTGTCCCTTTTATAAAATTTCTCGAAACATCTGCCTGGTCAAAAAAAAAGGTGCATAAGGGAGCACTGTGATGTGAAGGTTGCTCCGCCTCTAACGGTCCGACCGCCCGACTCGCTACCTGACCGCACGCTGTCGCTCCGCTCTACACTATATGCGATAACTCCGAAAATATTGATTATTTCGGCTTTTCCTTTGGTCAGTACATTCCCTGGGTATTATACTTTGGAAATATGTAAAAAAAAAAATCGATTTTTTGAAAATTCTAAAGGGATTTCTCCCCTTAAATCATTGAAGTCGAGTGATCTTAGCAACTCTTTTTCGATACTCAATTGAGATTAAGAGGACGATCTTTCGTTTAGCACTGGATCGGAACATGTTTTTAATCCGTTTTAGAACCGAAAATGATCTCTCTGTCTCGCAGTTTGCTATTGGTATAGTAAGTAGTAATCTATACGCAATACACGTGTTAGGAAAAACTTGGACCATTTCTGGATGAATCATCAAATTCAAAACTTTTAAAGCATTTAATATTTCATCACTTTCATTGTCAGGTATTTCTGAACGGCTCGAAAAAAAACCTCTAGGCTGCAATTTTAGTAGTAGAATAAACTGCCTTGATCCAAACGATAAACTTTCAATCAACCCTCAACCTACGATTTAACTTCCGATCGCCGGGGCCCGTAATCAACGACAAGCTCGGTCACACGTGTAAACACAACGGCTTTCACTCGTGATTCTCACGTTTGGCCCGATCGACGTAGCACGTCTTTCACGCGATATTGTTGGCGAAGGGGTTAAGTTCTTAGAACAACAATCGCGAATTCTTTCAGGCATCGAATATCTAAATTCCTACAGGAATACTGGATCCTGTCAAAAAATTGTATCGAATAAGAATATATTATTCGTACACAGTATTACGAGAAAATTTACTTTCTCTTACCTTATAATGACATGCTTTCGGAACGTTTCCAAATAACGGACCCGGTAGAGGCCCCTGGTGTTTTTGGGGCCCGGGGATGCAGTCCCAGCCAGCCCCTCGCTTAGTCGGGCCCTGCACGTAACGGTACCTTTCGCCCTAGTACTGTGGAGGATATATACAGGATTGAGGAATTTATACATTTCTTGGAAAACCATAAGCTCACCATTTCCTTCGCTTTGTCTGAAAAACGGAGGTATTGTCCGCTCGAGGGACCCTTATACCTGAAGACGCCGCCTATGAAAGAACCCAATATACCTGCGAACGTCGCAGCTGCTTGCAATTCTTGGAAAACCATGAGCTCACCATTTTCCTTCGCTTTGTCTGAAAAACGGAGGTATTGTCTGACCGAGGGACCCTTATACCTGAAGACCGCCGCCTATGAAACAACCCAATATACCTGCGAACGTCGCAGCTGCTGTCGTTAGATTGTTGCTGCCTTGGCCGCCCCCAAAATTTACGAGCGGAAAACTTTCCAGTCAAATCCGAGGTGCCGGCCATGTTTTTTCATGTTCAGGAAGGTTCGAACCACGATTAAAAAAAAAATAATAATAATCGTAGGGGGTGGAGGGTGGCACCCTGATTTTTTCTTGATGCACGACCTCGAACTCCTCTATCGATTGGTACTGGACTTGATCGTAACTTCAATCTGGGATGTCGATCCCGAGGAAATTGACTGGAAAAGGCCTTGCTTCGATACTTCAGACGGGATCCAGGATTTCTGGGAATCCAGGGAATAGTGCCCGCCTCCTCTCCCTTCCCCCACCACGCCGCTTCCCTGTTCCACGCCTCGAGTTATTCGAACGTACGGACGTTCAACGGCGTTATTGCTTAGTCGAGGCAGCGCCGTCGAAGTTCTCACTTCACGAAAGTACTCGAACGCGAATCGACGTACAGTTCCAAGTACAAGTTCTAATTCTTAACGGGCGGATCATGGAACAGGATCTTGAAAGTAGCACACTCGGTCAAATGGAAGATCAAAGTATCACGCTGGCGAAGCAAGTCGAAGGGCTGAAGATTGAGGCAGTAAGCCTCCAAAATCATTTGGAGAAGCCGATCGAAAATTGTCAAGAAATTCTGGAGCGCATTAGGAAATGTATTGCCATGAAGAAAGATACTGTAAGTTTTTCGTTCAAACTTTAACCAGCATCACTTCACTTTTACCTGTCGTCGAGTATCGTGTCTAGCCAATTTTTGTCAACTTTCAGCTTGAGGATAAAATCGAAAGATGCAAACAGGAGATAAGGAACAAAACCTTAAAATACATTACGAAAGTTCGTTCGCGAATCGAAGATTTGTGGCGAGACTGTTATTATGGGGAGGAGGAATGTTTCAAGCCCTTCCGAGAACAAACCTTTACGGAGGATTTGTTCACCCTCCACGAAATAGAGATGGAGAGGTTGTGCGAACACTACAATTTTTGCAGGTATTATTTTCCACCATTCTTATATCATCCCCCATGCAAGAAAAAGGGCTGCCGTTGATAAGTAAATGTTGTGTTTTTTCTAGACCATTTGTTGGGCTTGTTAACAAACGACAGGACTTGGCCAAACAAATATATATGGTGGAACACCGTACGAAGGTTACAAATCTTTATCAGAATCAAGGTGACCGGCGCCTTGCACATAATAGCCGGCGTAGAGACACTAGAAAGGTATTCACATCAGAAATAAATTCGATATAGCTGACCGAAAAATGTCAATAATTTTTTGATAAAAATAAAGAATATACTGTCATTACTGTAAAAGCTGTGAGTTTCTCTTTCAGATTTTAACCGGTATCATTTTACTGTTACGTGTTACGTTAGGTATCGTGTCTAGACAATTTTTGTGAACTTTCAGTTGAAAGCTGAAACCAAAAGATCCGTACGGCTGAGAGGTGAGAATATTGAAAGGGTCGTACGAAAATTGCGTTATCGAATCCAAGAATTGTGGCATCAATGTTATGTTGGGGACGATGAACGTAGAGCGTTCCAGCTCTATGAAGTTTATCCTATTACGGAGCATTCGCTCTCCAGCTGCGAAAAAGGGTTAAAAAAGCAGTGCAATTATTATGGATACAACAGGTATTATTTTTTCCAATTTTCTTACTATCCGCCAGATAAGAAGAAGACCGGCCGTTGATAAGAAATGGCGATATTTACGGAACAATATTTGAACTTGTTAGGCAACCAAGTACGATATGGATAGAAATTCCGGATCTGGAAGATAGCCAGGCCTCTGGAGAAGAAGCGATTCGCAATCTTCGACAGGTATTTATGCCGGAAGTAAATTCGGTGCATTGAATATCGATTCCAACGATCAAATGCTTAGTACTGGTAATTTTGCACTAGTTTTAACAAAAGCGATGGAATACATACGTCGTTCTTGGTTCATTCTGTTTTCACATTAGTGACAAGCATCGCAATAATGTCATCCATCCACGATGACAATCTTACAGAATAATATTTTATTAAATTGAAAAAAGTGCTGAGTCAGACTTATAGTTAAATTTTCATTCATTCAGGAACTGCTGGAGCTGGAGAAACAATTAAAAGATTTGGTCGAACAGTACGAAAAGAAACATGGAGAACCATATAAGACAAATGGAAGAATATTGGGCGGCTCGTTGCAATTATCCGGGACGGAATACATGGCAGTTGAACGACCCGGGATTACGCTAAAGTAGGCTAGAAAGAGATCATTTGAGTGCATCGTCGGGCGTTGGAATACGGCGTATATCTCCTGCGAATTCTGAAGAGAGGGAAAAGACGGTCCAAAACCCCCGCAATAAATTGCCGTCGACACCTCGCTAGGAATCAGGGAGTCCGAAAATTACGTCAACCTCACTCAGTTGACTGTTGACAAGAATCTGAGAATATTTTACTGAAGCATTCTGCAGCATCAAACGTCTACATATTATATAGGATTAGTTATTTCTCATTATAAGTATCATACAAAAAACAAAATGGCGATAAGATGATTTCGATTCATGGACGATTCGTCATTACATCCCTGAAAACCAAGAGATAATTTTGCTACTGTGAGCACAGTTAATCGAAGATACATAAGTGCATTAATTGATGTAACAGATAGATTAAGCAAAATCTATTTCTATTTATAATCTCTGTGTAAGATGAAATATGCATTCTGAACTTTTGTAATCACGGTACTTTGTTGTTTCTCACTTGAAACTATGTAATCAATACATTATTATAAACATATTGTAAAACTCTCCGGGATTATTGTTTTCGTTCAGTGCGCTCGAGTAACAGAACCTGGGAACCTGTAAGATCGGTACGAGTCGGCATTTCCCAAGCACATGGCATTATACACCGAACGACATGTTTGTAAAGACTAATCGGTTTGAAATGTTCGTGCATTTCTCCGTTGCTTTGGTCCGGTAGAGTTCGGTCAGTCAATCATTCTCGAATGAAGACGAACTTTTTTCTTGGATTATCGATGCGCGCGTTTTCAATTCTTGCAACTTCTCCAAAATCTAATCCAACTCACTGTTCGTCGAAAGCAATCGAAATCTGACCATCTGACCGATTTACCGTTGTTTTTCCGTCCTCTGGTCAACGACGTTGCCGACTCCCAGTGTTTAAACCCAGATACATTATCGAGACGATAAACAGTAAACTTTTCCGAATGATCATGTGTCATTAGAGATAATTGACAGAGTAAATGTCCAAAGTGTATCGTTTGTAAAGTCCAATTCTGGTAATTGATTGTTCGGCCTGCAGCAGCGAGATGTAACAACTATCTGTATGTTTTATTATCTAATCTAAATGTTAGGTTCACGACTCACATTTCATCTTTCAAATCAATAAAAGATCGACATTGCGATAAGTGTGCAAGATATGCGTTCGAATTGCATTGACGTAATGTCCTTCTGTTATACCGTAAGTTTTGATAAATGTAGAGTACGTAACCCAATAAGGATAATTTGAGGAAGAGTTTGGTCAGGGAAAGTCATCGATTGATAAATTGCAACATTATTTTGATATGTTGCAATGTAATTATGTATAATTACGAATGGTCAAGTATCTAATACCTGTTCGGGACTGCGATAAGGTTTCTGATTCTTTTTCTCATCATTCCTGCTTATATAGTCTGGCAAAATGTTTTGTCGAATTAATTCAATCATCAAATTTGAAATTTATCAACTTTTGTTCAAAACCCAGAGAATCGAATAGCTCTGATCGGTTGAAAATGAGTAACGGTATAGAAAAATGTGTATTTATTTAAACTTCGACAAATAACTATAAACTTGAATCGAGTGGATGGATTATTGTTCTTTCGTCTGTCATGTTTAAAATATTTTGGCAATCGAGCATTGAAAGGAAAAACAGTAAGATTGATTCGTTAGAAAATAATTGTGGTGATTACAAACTGAGAAAGAAGTTATTGAAGCAAACAACTAATTTTTTTCACTTGCAGTTTATTTGGTCCGAACAACTTCTCACCCTGAACAATCATTTTTTTATCGAAACATAAATATTGATGTACAGATTAGAATGCTATATGCTTTCGAGTTCAATGTATTTCAAACTATCACATATTCATTTCATAGCATTAAACTGAAAATTTCGTATCGGAAATTTCGCGCCACTCAGCAAACTTTGAATTATTTTTTATTTTTCCCAAATACGGATTTTTTAAATTGAAAACTACAGCAATTGTAGCTCTGAACAAATGGGCTCTCAGAACTATACAAACTTATGGATTATTTGGATCAATTAATATTTATTGAAACTAATAAATTTTTTTTCTCACTGTACGGGCTCAAAGCGAGCTAACAATAATATCGTTGATGATTATCTGATCAAATAGAATTTGATACATTATGCGATCTATCTTGAAGAAGATTGAGAATGATAAATATGCGGATTGTACCAATTATTGACCTGGACATTTATGCGTATTTCTGCCGCTCTAGTGGGACAAAAAGAAAATCTTATTTACAAATATAAATTATAATTATAATTCCTGCAAAAGTTTTAGACCTTACACTAATAACGTTGATTAAACACCTATAGAATCACCGCTTACTGGTCTATCAATAATTTTTTGTTATTTCATTCGGCTACATTAAAAACACCGCGCAATCATAGATCCATGTAACAAATGTCAATATTTCTGTAATTTGACGTTATAAAAGTACTGTACAAAGCACTCAGTACTCATAATTCGTTACTCTGTACATATTATACCCACGTATGAACAAATAAATACGTTCAAATGAGTACATACCTACGCATACAGGGTGTTCCAAAAATTTCATCGACGACCGAATAACTCGAAAACATCAAGTCGTTGAAAAAAAAGGTGGGTATTAATGTTGTACGATTTTTCCCTAGCTACCCAGTGGTGACCTTGGCTTTGACCTTTCCAAGGACCTTCGAGGTCGTTTCAAGGTCAAGGCAATTTTTTTAAATGGGTGAGAGAGAGAAATTTTGTGTCGAGCTAATACCCGAGGGAAAGCGAAAAATTATTATTGGCTGAGCATGAATAGGGAAATAGTTTCGTTATAATGCCGGTTTAACTTAAGTTGAATCACGCAATAAGCTATATATGCGGGTGGTCCCCTTATCGTCGGTCCCAAGTCTTCCAAATTTTCCGCTCGAGTCGGGGCGTTACAATCGAGTAAAACTGGCGAGTGGGAGTTGCGCGCCCAGTTTTGAGCAGCAAAGCTCACATTTCACCTAAGTTCTGGTGATCAAAGCTGCTCTGCATGCGAAGCCAAAAATATTGACGTTATAGGAATTGTTTGACATTTTATACTGCGGATAGTTATTTTAGTTAAAGAAATTGTTCGATATTTTATTCTGCGAACAGTTGTCAGAAAAAAATGGCAGATCTTCGACTTTGGTAAGTACATTGTTCGTTGTCGCCTTTGGACAAGATGTGTCGGTTAGACGTTTACAGAACCTTGAAAATCGTTCAATGCGTCAATTAAAATTAAACCGTCATGGCATCAAATTTCGGGAGTACATCACCACGCCTAAAAAAGTTCGAGACCGTTGTATCAGACAAACTTTAGAACATTCCAAGGAGTTTGGACGTCACGCTTGTCTGTGTGATGGCTGGATTAATTTTCGTAAAAACAAAACCCTAGAAAATTGACGCAAGATAATATTACCTCGATTTATTAATTTTTATCAGAATATTTATCATCGGTTTATCACGTTCTTAACGTTATACGACCTTAAGGGGATCTGGTCACCACCCTTTGCCGATAAATGTTTGCAAAGCCAACAAGTGCGGGCTGCGACTCTACAATGAACACAAAATGACATTGACGGGATTAGTTTGAATGTTGTGATTTCAGGCCAAATTATTTTTTGTTGTCCATTTTGATTCTCATATGGTTACATGGTACTTAATCCTTCCACAATGTACGGCAATTGTTTCCGAAGAGCCAAGGTGAAATGACGGTGAAGCAGCTCCGGTTTCAAAATATTAGACAGGCTGTTGCTTGGAATTGTAAAAAAAAAAAACCACATGATTGAAAAGCAAACTCATTCGAAACCATTTCATCACAAACGAAGGTATTTTGTACAAAAGTAAAATAGGCGTCGTTCAATTCCGATAAACATTGTGGTTTGGACTCGTTGCTGATTTTTTGATAATGTACCAGACTTTGAAATTTATCTAGTCGAGATTATTTGGTTTGTATGAGGTCGCTAAAAACATACTTCACCGAAAAATATTACCGCTCTTCACTCCTTTCGAATTGCCCATCACTTTAAAATGTACTTCCTACTATACAGTTACCATTTTCGTCAAGGAGAATATTTTCTTGCAACAAGTACTAAAATTGAGAATAAGGAAAATGAGTATCGATATTACGAATGTTTGGTAAACCTGACCTCCATAAAATTGGGTGGTTCGCTTTTGATAACAGAAAAACACAGAGACGTGAACTTGAGCACTAGAATTTTCTGTCTCTCATCGATCCGTCTGCAACGCATCCATATTAAAATTCTCCACCAATTCTGTGGTAAAACCTTTTCATCAATCCTGTCACTAATACAGTCACGCTTCAATCGTATCTTTGGGTTGGTTTCTTCAAACAAGTAGTTGAAGCCATTTCACGTGCCGTTGTTTATTTCTTACCACAACATCGAGATGTTACTTATATTTTCAGGGAGCTAAAGGAACAGATGATCTATGGATCGATCAAGGATTTTATGGCTGAGATCGCAAGCATCTGTGATGTTCGGCAGGAAATGAACTTGCGGCAGTTCTTCGGATGTATTCAGGTAATCTTTCACGGTTTTACGTGCCTACCACTCACTGCCCTGAAATATTGCCAGCTTACTACCAACTTATAACAAATTGAAAATGATGCTTGATATCACTTCTGTTTTCGGTTGTTTATCTATGCCGGTAAAGAAAAAAAAAAAGTGCTCGAATGCAAATGAAAGTATAGTTTTAAGTATCGGTTCTTATCTTTAACGGGCGGATCATGCAACAGGATATGGGCTGTTGCGCGCTTGCCGAAATAGAACAAAGAAGAATACGCCTAGCGAAGGAAGTCCACAACATGAGGAATGAGACACTAAAACTTGGAAAGGTTTAATTATTCATTGTTTCAAACATTCATTTATTATTAAACACTTCTTTTCGTTTTACTACCAATAACTTTACATCAACTACAATCATTCGATTATCTACCTAATTTGAATTACTATTTATCTTCGAACTTAGCTGATTATATTCGATTGTATTAGAAAAATTTATTCATTAATGTTCTAGTCATATTGATTAGTTTTTGCCATTTTAACGACTGAATTATTGTAGGATCTAAAATTTGAGATCAAAAATGGTGAATACAAAAACTTATCACTATACGGCAAGAGAGTCAGACTGCGAGAACAGCTAGAATCTTTAAAGTCTGATCAACAAAAAAAATTGGACGCGAAAAAGGAACTTCTGGAAAAGGTTTGTTGTAGTAGAAATTCATGATAAAAAATTGTATATCCGTCATTTTCTTGCCGAAGGCTGAGTGTGCGAGTGTAGAGTAAATATTTTTTCAATGTAGATAATTTATGATATTGTCAATAACTCATTTCCAGGAAAAAGAAATTTGCAAGGTTCTTGGCTCCAAACCCATTGGAATGGCGGCAGTAATACCTACCGAAACTGACTTTACGAGTTTCAGATTGTACTTGGCCGGAATTGAAGCTGAAAAGGTGAATATTGGATGTGATATTTCAGTCACAGGTGATTTTGGCAATATTTGTCTTTGATTTGTTGCTACAATCGTTCGATTTCATGTCAAAAATACTTGTAAACTCCTTCGTTTCCCAAATTTTGTACCTATTTTGAATTTGGTTTTGTTAACTTCTCGTCTTTCAATTGTAAACGCGCATGGAAGGAGCATTAAAGCATTCCTGAATGGGGCGTCCATAAATTACGTTGTCGAATTTTGAGGCTTTTTAACCCCCCGCCCTTCTTTCCGTCATTATCTGTCAGATTTAAAGATCTCCTCTCCCTCTAAATGAAATGAAAAAAAAAAAATCACCCCGAGTCGCAGCGAGACCGCGCAAATAGAAATTTTTGTTTATTTGTGAACTTCGCATTTTGAACTTTCCCCTAGACCTTTGAAACCGATGACGTAATTTATGGACGCCCCCAAAGCGATATCATTGAGACAATGGACGAACCGCGTCTTGTGCCTGAGAAAGATTTTGAAAGCCTAGTTTACAATGGGGAAAATTTGATTCACAACAGCATGATTATGGGAAAGGTAGAACTTTACGATAATTAAAAGAAATTGCTCATAAATTCGAAGCAAGAGGCAGAGAAGAAACGAAACCAGCTGAAAGTTTTGTGGAATTATCTGGACGTGCCGGCTAAACAGCGTGATGAATTTCTGGATAGAAATAAAAGATATACCGCCAGTACGAGAAAAGCTGTGAGTTTTTCTCTCAGACTTTAACCAGCTTCGTTCTTACGTGTCGTCAATTAGCTTGGCCAGCCAATTTTTTGTAAACTTTCAGATCGAGGATGAAATCAAAAGATGCGAGCAACAGAAGAGTGAGATTATTGCAAGTAACGTATCAGATCTGCGCTCCCAAATCGAAGTATTGTGGAAGCGATGTCGTTTTGGGGAGGAGGACCGTGAAGCGTTCAAACCCTTTCACGATCAAACTTTTACGGAGGATTTGTTGATGCTCCACGAGGAAGAGCTGCAGAGGTTGCGCAAATACTACGAAACCAACAGGTTTAATTTTTTTCAATCTTTTCACTATGCGCGACATAAGAAGAAGATCGGCCGTCGATATGCAGTGGTGATTTTTTTTTCTTCTTTTTTTTCTTTGTAGAAAACTATTTCAACTTGCCGAGGAACAAGACGAAAGGAACCAGGAACTTATTGATCTGGAACAAAGGGCGGAGAGTCCAGATCGTTACTACACTCGATGCGACGAGCGCGATGAGAACGAACAACGCATAGAAGATATTCAGCAGGTATTTATATCAGAAGTAAATTCAATATATTGAATATCGATTCCGAAGACCAAATGCTTTGTACTTTGCACTTGTTTGAAGAAAAGAATGCGATAGAATACCATTCGTGGCTCTTCGTTCTTGCTGTTTTCACATTGTGACAAACCTCGCAATGATGTCATCCAGCTGCGACGATAATCTTGTACAATCATATTTTATTGAATTTACAAAAGTGGTCAGTCGGATTTACAGTTCAATTCTTATAAATCTAGGAACTGCTGAATATAGAGAACCAATTAAAATTCTTGGTTGACGATTACGAAACGAAAAATGGGGGACCATGTACAAGAGTCGGAACAAAATTGGTCAAGGCGTTGAGATCTGCTTTGCCAAATGCACTACATGTGGGCTAAAGCTAGAGTAAGCAGTAAGCTAGTATATATTCGTAATTCCGTTAAGAAAATAACTGCGGTACAATATTCATGGAGAACTTTCCTCAAATACATTCGTCTTTATTGATCAAAGTCGGTTTTATCATCTATTTATGTAAATATATTTCCTGCGAATTCTACAGAGCGGAAAAGGGAGATCCAACAACTTTCAATACCTCCCAATAAATCGCCGTCAACGCCTCGCTTGGTATCACGAAGGCTGAAAACAACGTCGACCTTGCGCCTCGCCCCCGCTCCAGGTACTTTACTTTTCATTTTCTCATTACCATGACTCGTTTTCAATTGATGAAAAAAATCAATAGAATTAAGCAACGAACTATTTCCATTTATAATCTCTGTGTACGATAAAATATGCATTTTAAACTTTTGTAATCACGGTACTTTGTTGTTTCTCACTTGAAACTCTGTAATCAATAAATTATTATAAACATATTGCAAAACTCTCCGGGATTATTGTTTTCGTTCAGTGCGCTCGAGCAACAGAACTTGGGAACCTGTAAGATCGGTACGAGTCGGCATTTCCCAAGCACATGGCATTATACACCGAACGACATGTTTGTAAAGACTAATCGGTTTGAAATGTTCGTGCATTTCTCCGTTGCTTTGGTCCGGTAGAGTTCGGTCAGTCAATCATTCTCGAATGAAGACGAACTTTTTTCTTGGATTACCGATGTGCGCGTTTTCAATTCTTGCAACTTCTCCAAAATCTAATCCAACTCACTGTTCGTCGAAAGCAATCGAAATCTGACCATCTGACCGATTTGCCGTTGTTTTTCCGTCCTCTGGTCAACGACGTTGCCGACTCCCAGTGTTTAAACCCAGATACATTATCGAGACGATAGAACAGTAAACTTTTCCGAATGATCATGTGTCATTAGAGATAATTGACAGAGTAAATGTCCAAAGTGTATCGTTTGTAAAGTCCAATTCTGGTAATTGATTGTTCGGCCTGCAGCAGCGAGATGTAACAACTATCTGTATGTTTTATTATCTAATCTAAATGTTAGGTTCACGACTCACATTTCATCTTTCAAATCAATAAAAGATCGACATTGCGATAAGTGTGCAAGATATGCGTTCGAATTGCATTGACGTAATGTCCTTCTGTTATACCGTAAGTTTTGATAAATGTAGAGTACGTAACCCAATAAGGATAATTTGAGGAAGAGTTTGGTCAGGGAAAGTCATCGATTGACAAATTGCAACATTATTTTGATATGTTGCAATGTAATTATGTATAATTACGAATGGTCAAGTATTTAATACCTGTTCGGGACTGCGATAAGGTTTCTGATTCTTTTTCTCAAACTTTTTTCTTGGATTATCGATGCGCGCGTTTTCAATTCTTGCAACTTCTCCGAAATCTAATCCAACTCACTGTTCATCGAAAGCTATCGACATCTGACCATTTGACCGATTTACGGTTTTTTCCCGTCCTCTGGTCAACGACGTTGCCGACTTCCGGTGTTTAATCCCAGACACATTCTCGAGCCGATGAACAGTAAACTTTTCCGAATGATCCTGTGTCATTGGAGATAATTGGAATAGTGAATACGTAAAGTGTATCGTTTACACATTTCGATGGTGATAATTAATTTTTCAACCTCCAGCAGCGAGAGGTAAGAACTATCCGCATATTTTTTTCCCGTGTCTGTACGTTCTATCTGTATGATAGGTATTATCATCATCGTGACTCTCATTTTACCTTTGAAATCGAGAAGACTTTTGCAATTTGTCAGTTAATGACCTTTCCCGACGAACGTCTTCCTTAATATGTATGTATTGCAGCAAAGTGTCAAAAGTGCAATGCAATTGAATACTGAATAATCGGTCCATGTAGTGTCGCAGTAGTAAATCGTTACAGGCACGTTGCTTACTTTTAGCGGATAACTTTCTGAGCTCGTGGCAGGAAAATAGTGTGAATGTTGAGTGAAATAACGATTATTCGTTACCTTGGTGGAATAATTTCATATATTTTCTTCATCGATTAGCATCCGAGGTACTTTTTTTTTTAAATGTTGGGCAACATGATATACTTTCTTACAGAATTTTCATCACATGACAAACTATCTAGAAATTTTTAATTAATTTACTCGAGATAGTTAAACAACTACGCATGTCCAGACATGTCCGTTTAGACAGAGACGTTTATATTTTGTTGTCTTTTCATTCAAAATTACATATTGCGAGCTTTAGCTTAAAGTAAAATATTGCATTACACAGTGATATGTATCGGAGAACCATAATTCGTAACATGTTTGTTGGTGCTTGAAGCCGTGTGAGTAACTGATCAACGGGTTTTTTCTCGTTCGAGTGAAAAAGTAATTTTAACGTGAGTTTCAATTAAATAAAGATGCTCGTTACGCTTAATTCTTAATTACAAAGCTCTACAAAGATTATCCTGATAAACGATGCTACTCGTCGTCAACAATTTATTTCTCACACACTGTCAATACGTATTCGAAATTATACGCTTGGAATCGAAACTAACTTCAATAATAATTAATACACTGATTAATTTAATGGAATATTGGGCCTGAACTTACCGAAGCTACTCAAGTTTTTCCTTTTATATTATATTGCAGCATTAAAATTTGTCTAAAATCGGCATATATAAAAAAAAAAAACCATCATCTATCAGCTATAATCACCTAACGTTTCTTTCACAAACTTATTACTGACAGAAATACTTTGAAAATTATAATTACAGTACCGATATAGGCCTGATACAGATGAACATTGGTTTCAAAATTACGCTCTTGCCAGTAGGAGAATATCTATGGGTGTATAGAATAACGTGACAGATTCTTTATCCTTCGTAGTTTCGAGTATAGGTGAAACTGAAATGTTTTTACGGTGAGACGTTGCATTGCTTGACGATGGTAATTTATACTTCAGTAAAGAATATATGTATAGCACCGATTGGATTTGTAATGTATATTTTTTTCAACATTAGTACAATCTTTTCTCTTAGGGGTGGAGTGAAAAATTCTTTTTTTGTTCAAAGTGAAAAACAAATCATCCCAAAAGTTTATGGCTGCTACAAAACAAAAATGATAGCGTTCGGACATATCTTACTCAATTTAGGGCGGTTCAGAAAAGAGCCTTATTTAGATTTGGCAGTTCTCCGAGATTCTTACACTTTTTCGTTAAAAAACAGCTCACGTAAAGAAGCTGGGCTGAAAAAGATTTTTTACTACTACCTCAAAGACGTTGAAATTTCGAATAAAGGCTATTTTCGGTAATTTAAAAATTGAGACACGGTGAAATTCTTCGGTGGCTGTGTTTAGTATGACGAAATAAAAGTTTTTGCAAAAGCTGAGATGCGTGCGATTTTTTTTAGTATCGAAAAATCTATATTGAAATTCGTAAGAACGCAATTTTTTCAACTTTCAAATATTGAATATCTGAACATGGATTTTTTGGTACTGAAAAGAATCGCTAGCGCCTCAAGTTTTATAAAAACTTCTGTTTCGTCGTACAAAACATAGCAACCGAAGGATTTAAGGATATCCCAATTTCGAAATTCCCGAAAACAGCTTTCTTCGAAAATTCAACGTCGTTCAGGTATTAGTAAATTTTTTTTTTTTCCAATCCAACCCTTTCGCGTGAGCTCTATTTTAGTGAAATAGTTCAAGAAATCTGAAAAAAAGTCTTTCCTCGGAACCGCCCGAGTACTCGATGATAAGAAATAATGCTAGGCGATTTTGTACCAACATTTTTGGTTTTTTCCAAGCTATTTTTAACGTCGAGAAACAACTCTCAGAAGGTATTGCAATTCAATGCGAAAGAAAAGAAAATTTCACTCTACAGCAATTCTGATAACAACTTTTTAACGACTGAATACCTTTACAGGTAAATATAATCCTCCGTAAGCAAAATACTAGAGTTTAAAAGTGTGAATTGATTCGCATTAAACATCGTTTATAGGTATCGGCAAGGCGTAAGTACAATATTAATTTTTATATAAAATGTTTAACGTTCACAAGCATGACTTAATGAAAGATTTATTAACAATCAGTCGAACTGCGTAATTGTTCTAATATCTAATATAATAATATTTGTACACCCGACCTTGTCGCTAAAATATTATTCTTGTATAATTTACGTACAGCGTTCATTGTAAAATTTCTAGCGAAAATCCAATCCTAAGCAGCAGATAAAGTTTCATTTACAAACTAACTAAGAGTTGTTCCTGAAACAACAAACGATATTATGGTCCAGCTAATTATTCCGTCACTACTATTATCATCGTCATCGTTATTATTATTATTATTATTATCATTATCATTATCATTATTATTATTATTATTATTCTAATCTACTACGTCACAATTATATCACAAGAGTGCGCTACTTGCTGTGGTATAGAAGAGTAAGGATCGTCGAGATAAGATTATTCATTAATTATATTTTAAACTCGAAAAAATCCTCACGTTTATTTATCACTAATATTATTACAATATTGTTCTTTCTTCGGTTTTTCACGTACACGTTACCTATGAACGAAAGTACAATTAAATGGAAGTACTCAAAAGCGAACGGTATCGGTATAAGACAACTGCGTACATATATGGTGTGTACAGGTTGTACATCCTTGTACATCCAATTATTATCTACTGAAACCAGTCGGAAAGAGTTATTATTATTTGAATCTAAACAGGTACAACTAATTCGAAGATAAAATATTACCTCGTAGCGTTTCACCTAGTGCCCAACTTCAATTAGGACCATTTCCAGCTGTTGCTATATTTTGTTTTTTCACCCTCATATGTACAGCAATAATTAATTATCGACAAACTTCGGTAGTAACTACAATTACAGGTATATCTAATTCTCATATATTCTCTGTAAAGTAGTCAAAGATATATCATTTGTATAATAGTATCATGCGGATCAGAACGGGATACGTGAGTTATGTTTAAATTTTCACTATCTACTAAGATTAGGTAATAAAATTTATCCTGCGTCACTTGATATAACGCTATTTCTAAGTTTTATATTTCCTTCAAATTTTCATCGTTAACTATTTACGTACGTATAAGTGTTTACTTATGTATTACGTAGTCTACTTAGACTTAGAGTTTTTTGTTTATTTATTTATTTTTTGTTCTTTTGTTCTCGAACAATTAGTAAAGAGTTTACCGGCAGACACGGGCTTACTGATTGTTTATACTTTTTCGAATCGTTTTTTCTCAGGTTGAATCCAATTGTTTGTTCAAAGTATGATCGTCGCCAACTTTCATGATTCCGTATGATCTTGACAGGCTTTGATGTTTTGATAGGTTATTTTTTCATGCGAAATTTAGAACACGGATATCAATTTCATCTGCCGGTATGAATTCAACATTATTATAATCATGAGAACTACGTTAATAATGAATTTTTTTCTCCGACTACATTCTAATCACAATTTTTCATTTATTGTTCATGAATAATATAATGGCACGATCTTCTGTCTCAGATCTACTAATCTATAAAAATTTTTTATTCAAAGTCAAAATGTTATCTAAATACTTGGTGATCGTAAATCTATAAAGCTGACGGAGATAGTTCGATAGCGTAGAAGAAAACCTTTAATATCTGCAATTGTACGTAACTTGTGTAACGTGTATGATAAATTCGCAGGAGTTTTAAAGCCTCAAAATCCAGTCATTGAGAGGGGCGGGAATTGTTACCTACTTGCAGAAATATGTTTATTATGCCGAAACTTCGCAATAAAACGAATGTAATTCATCGGATCGACTAGCAATTTTTATTTCTAGCTAGTTCTATTATCATACTATAAATATTAACTGACTAATCAATGTATTAATTTAAATTCTCTATAAATAGTGGGGCTGTACTGCCGAGAGGCGCGTATTAAACAATCGCGTATAATTATTCAATGGAAAATTTTACTATCAGGGCATAAATATGTCGAGAATTTAGAAAAGGTGCCTCCTAAAATCGCCTGCAACTTCAAGAAGCACTGATTTTCACTTCTAATTAAATAATTGCTAACACATGTGATTGATTAATTTAATCACAATCAGTACTTGATACGTTAAAGTTGCTGCTGCTTTGCCGGAAAAGTTTAGCGATTTTTGTTTACGACGCTCACTTGCCTTCGGGTAAAATTATTTCTCTTTCCAGCCGTAATAATATTAAGGTATTTTCATTTTACGCCGATTTTATAATCTTCTTCAAAAATTGGTCTTCGAAAGTCGTAGGTAAAAAAATGTTCTCGTTCCTTCTTCAAATCACACGCGGCCATCGATTTATTTAAAGTATTTGAATAAATCGAATTTTTCACGAATTAGGTACACGTGGAAGGCATAGTAAATAATCGAAGCTTGACAAAGTAACATCTACAGAATGTTTAAAGAGAGAATAAACGTTTTTACGAATCAACATTATACTCGCTCCCTAGCAGTGAATTTCAATTCGTCACAAGTATACCACTGAAATATATAATAATTCTATGTACCTAAGCTGAATTTTCCTTGTGGTAAACTTGCAGCCGGGAATCGATAAATATTCAATGATTAAGATCGAAAGAGCGAACTTTCAATCTGTCAATTATTCCAGTACTTGTATAATATACACAGCGTCGTGTATAAATTAAAGATTTAAATAATGTAGGCTAAAAAATTATTTGGCAAGCTACTTTGGTACAAATGGTATGCAACGGGAAAATCGGAATCACATACTTGAGTAATAAATAAATAAATAAATAGATATATTGAATAAATAACCAAATATTGGATAATTCACTTAAGGAAATCCGTCTTCCGTTATATATAATGTATATACGTATATATGTATGTATAATATAATTATATACAAACCCGTGCATAGCAAAAGTTAATAATTTATATTCTGTGACAAGAGTTGCTCGGCAAACTCGTTGCGATTCATATACTAAAGTTTGCGAGCTAATGAAACATTAGGCAGACATTGAAGGTCAGGGTCAGGCCATGGGAAAAAATTATCTCACCAAATTTCTCTGCATTATTTAAAAAGAAGAAAAATAATACTGTGAACATTGTAAGTATACGGAAAAAATATCGCACAGACATGCAAAGAACTTATATCCGTAAATATCTTGAGTTTCTTCGAAGCAAGGTTTTACACTTTTTTTAAATATCTTCGCGACTTCTGTGCATTTCTCAACATTGTTGCGTCTTCATTATTCACGTGCAATTTCTGCGAGTTTATACGTTTCTATGTAAGATTTCTTCGCTTCTCGTTGAATCAAAAAAAAAAAATACTAAAGTTATTTCAGTTGGTAAAAACGAATGTTTAACGGAATCTGGTGAAAATTCATCGGTCCTAAGTAAAAAAAACATTTACTATAATCAACTGAACCGGGTCCGAATCAGATTGTTAGAACATTATGGAATTTCTGAAATGTAATGAGAAAATTGAAAAACATTTCTTTCTTTTTTTTTTACCATTACGAAAGTTTGTCTGAAATTAGAAATACTAAATGAGAAATAAGCATGTTATAAATAAAACGAGGTAAAAGTCACAGAAGACTTGAAAGATTTTTGAAAACAATCATTCGACTCTCCAACTTTCAAAAAGAGACGGTACAGCCAACTTCAGAGAGAAACGAAGAAATTTTGCGATAGAAAAACGAAAGTATAACTTTGACAAGAGTTCGTCAAAAAATAATATCGAATTTAACAAATGGTTAGAATTACGAAGTTGATGAAAAATCCTGTACGTACACAAAAATAAGGTAAGAAAAAGTCAAACGTAATGAATCAAAAAAAAGTATTTTCTGAAAAGAAATTAGAAAAAGGCTTCTGCAGAGTTTTGCTAAGTAAATTTTTACCGGGGTTCCCCGACATTATATATATATGTATATATAGGTATCGTAGACTTAACGATGGAAGATACTTCCGCAGCCACGAAAAATTTCAATAAATGCGTGGCTTCTGCTATCACAGCAAAAGTCTTTGCTAGAAGTATAATAATCGCGTTTCTAAATCGAATGGATCACAGCTCTTCATGAGTCGAAGACAGCGTTGCAGTCGGCACCGCGATGCAGACGGACGGGTTTGACATCCATGCCAAGTCCCTCAGCGTTGCAGCGTGCATCGAATAAACCGCCATAACCACCATCACGTGCATTATGTTGTGCGAGTTGAGAAAGAGGTCCACTTTACCGGGCACCCATTTCTCCGGCACGTGTAAAGCGCCAACAGCACCGCCAGCCACAGCGACCAGGTCCTGTCGGATGAAGAGATCGAAGGAAAACTCGTGAGATAAAAATTCTTCAAGACAATTCACAATCCTCGTCGTTAATCATCGAGGAAACAATAGCAGTTTGATCGTGGACACCCAGAATCAGCAGCCAAACGTTCCGATGTTGGGGCGGAGTTGGAATTCCGAATAAGTTAGTGAAGTCCGGAAATCAAAATTTTTGTGAGACGCTTCGAACCCTGATACTTTTACAGAATAATGGGGATGAAACGAAACTGCATTTTTATACTTTCAAAAAGTATTCACACGTTCGGCTGCTGACTCCAGCTGCTAGTTTCAGCTTCGTGATGGGTTCGGAAAATGTGTAGCGGATGTTGGATATTTTATTTCGTTGAAACATCATCCTGTGCATGCCATTGGAAGTTGAATAAAATTCACGCAGAGATTTCATTCAATTATCACTAATCTCGTGCTTCTTCGCGCGGTATCGAATTATTAGTACCCACTTGCAAAACCAGATGCGTCAGTGCCGTAGGTGATCCACCGCTACTTCCGATGTACCTCAAAGTCAGTACGAACATCCTCATCATGAATGGGGGTGCAAAGCACAGTCGCCTTTCCCACGGCGACCACGCGTTCATAGCCTGTTCGAAAGGGATCAAGGCGTACTTATCGTTAGTCTCACTCGAACAACCTCCACGACAATGGTTCGTGTATTATTTCACACTCAGAGTTAAATTCCGGGTAAAATCATGGGGGTTGAGTGGTTGGTGTCGAATGAAATGATTTTAAGATAGCAAGATCCGACTTTGAGTAATTCTGTAATTTAACAACGTGAATTTCAATGATTATCCAGGAACAGTGAGATGACATACGCCAATTTACCGAGGTCGGGGTTCTCTTCTGAAAAATGTTGTCAAACAATTACCTTGAGGAGACCCCAGAAGCTGAGAACACTATACGCAAGGAGGCAACAGTGCCAGAGTGTTTCTGGCAAGCAATGAACGGACGCTGCGATCATTGGAAGGGCGCCTGAAAAATAAAAATCTCGGTTATTCCTTCTACCTTCAACCATCAAGAGGTACACTTGGGGACAATGAATCTGAGACGGCTATTTTTTTACACCAGACAGTTATGTTGGCAGCAAAGAGAAACCTACAGCGCCACAGTCGGCCGAGCGCGAAATAAACTCAATCTCAATAAACAATAACATAATCAATAACCGTTGAATCTCACCCTAGAATACGTGTCAATCCAACAAGTCGTTATCCCCGTGATATTTTAAGGTTAGATTCGACGGTCATGGGTTATGTTATGTTTATTGAGATTGAGTTTGTTTCGCGCTCGGCCGACTGTGGCGCTGCAGGTTTCTCTGTGTTGCCAACGTAACTGTCTAGCGTAAAAAATTAGCCGTCTCAGATTCATTGTCTCCAAGTGTACCTTGAGAGGTAAGTCAATAATCCGACAAGTCTGTGAACGATATTAAACCGGTCTTTCATCGACGTGACAGAATAGAGATTTACCATCGAGTACATGAGATTAATTGCCACGAGGATGAAGTTATTAACGCTACTGTAACGGTACGTGTAATTTAGGAAAAATCGTTACTTTGCATTTTTGGCTTGATTTCGAAAATCGAGTAAAACATGATGAATAAAATATACTTATACTTTTCAAAATCAACTCCTCGAAAGTCATTCTAAAACTGTGCAACAACGATATTTTCCCGGATGTTTCGCTACGTTACACCGAAAGAAAACAATCATCGAATCGATCAAATGTCCGCGTTAATTGAAATCAAGTCAAGTATTTATTTCTGTCAATTTAAGATCTGTTGGTTTGAAAAACTTTGGTTGAAATAAGAACTAAACATTTTGTTAGACGCAACAGACCTTGAATTGAGATACAAATAAATGTTTACCTCGCCTCCTGTCAGCACAGATTCGATCGATTCAGTGACTTTTTTTCTATCGGCGTAACGTTACCAACTTCAGCCTCATAATTACCTAAAATCCGACGTCTTACCAAAGCTTTGGCTGATCCATATACCGAGCATGTCCAATTGCAAGAGCTTCTTATAAGTGGCTTCGCCTTTGTCTAAGTTCATGAAGAGGTGGTAGAGGAAAGAACCGATCCACGGACTGACCGCCCCGATCAGATGACACCAGGATAGAAAGGCGGCAAGGGGTCCCTGGCTTCCCCAGGGAAGCAGACTGGGAACGGTGACGAGGATGTAGACGATCGGTAAGCCTGGAATATCGTGCGAGCGTTAAGCGTTAAACGTTGACAGTTATTTTTGGCTCATTCATTCGCGTTTGTGCCGCGAGTCATCGACGAGACACAGCCGAGAGCCGAGAGCATACCTGCCTCTGCAGCTCTGGCAGCTTAATTTTGGAATACCTTATTACTTCACCTCTGGCTACCGGGCTTCGGGCTTCGGTGCAGCCGCGACTTTGCTCTTTATCCGATTTAAACCACAAGTCATCTGTATAACACACCGAGGTGTTTATTACAGGGCCAGGTGAACGTGCCTATGTATAGGTTCGCGTACGTACTTCGATATAAATGTTCGATTTATCGCGATTCCTTGGTCGGCCAATCGTCGTGACATGTTCATTTTCAAAGCTGAACTTTATCTGGTAGAAGCAATTTTTTTACCACAAATTCCAGAGTGACAATTATTATTATTATTTTATTACCGCCTTTCAAACTGATCGAAAAAGTCGAGAATTTTCAAAACTGTGATCAGTTAGCCTAAAGGCAGTGGTTTTCGATTCGGCGTGAGAGATAATCGATTGGCTTGCAACGAAGAAGGACTCAACAGGCAGGAAGTGCAGCCAGTACAGGTAATGTTAGTATATTTTGCAATAACAGTGCGTCGTATACACTGCGAATAATCATCATACATCGTCGTCGATCAAAGGACAAATTCTTCATCCCTCTTTTGGTAGAAACGTCAGTAACGATTATTTTTGCAATATGTATTAATTTAACTGGTAAATTTTTCCAAGAAATATACTCGTATCCTAAATAGATGCAGATTTTCGAGAAATTTTAATGTTAGTGTTGAAAAATTCATATCACTCGCAAAGCTATTCAGATATATATTCCTAAATTTCTTTAACAATAACAGTTATTTAATTCTAATGATAACGAATTGTGGCATTGTTGTTACGAAGAAAAAGAAAAAATGTTTTCATTTTTTTTACTTCTTTATCGTTGTTTTTCGCTAATTTTACATACCATCCAAAACGAATGCGACCAAAGAAAATTGAAAATTAAATTTAACAGCGCTAAGAATTAATGAAACAAGTTTTGTTTAAAATTTTATTCAATGGGATTCTTACTTTGAGAAATCAACACATTCTGATTTGGATTTGGAAGGGTTTATAATTGAAATTTACTTAAATTTAAACGAAGAAAAAAAAAATCACCTTTTACGGGCTGTAACTAATTGATTCGTTGATATGTCGTTGAATTCAGATGGGAAATGATAATTATCCGCACATCAGATAACGCAGATCTATAATGCATTAATAGGGTTCCATTACGTATACATGGGGGTCACGTTCAATAATGAGGATGTTCGACCAATGGAGAGTCAACTATTAACCATACCTATACTTATAGGCATGCTGCAACAGTGGGTGTTGAGCTTAAAAGGTCTGCTTGTGAACATATATACTTATGTGACGAAAGCTCACTGGTTTGTTCATAAATTTGAGACCGCATTACCCTGATTTATTTTTATAATTAACAGGTATTTTACTATTTGCATAAGCGCAATGGGTTCTTAATATTTTAACGTTTAACGAGCATTTAAATTCAAAAGGAAATTTAATGGGAAATGTGTGAAGTATATAATTCGTGACGTGTTTGCTGCTGATAATTTGGGTTAACTTGATTCTACTAGTTTATGGTTCTGACTGCTTCCAAGTTATTTATTTATTTATTTTTCCAATAAGTGACACGCAGGCTCTGCTTACATTATACATATATATATATATAAAAAGAGGTAGTAGAGATGCTAGTTTTGATTTTCTATTGGTTCCTCCTTTTCTGGGAGAGAGACTCACTTATTTCCGACTTATCGTTCACGGTCTTTGCTTAGAGCTGTAGCTTACGATTAGCGAAAACTGCGGAGTCTTCTTTCTCTAAACCTTCGTAAATTGATAATAAATGGTTCCCTGATAAATGTGTGTTCTTTCGTGTCGTTATAAATTGACAGTTCCGTCCCAGAGATCATTGAACTTTTAATGTTTCACAAATGCGGCATGGCTTTTCCTGGAGAGGATTCCATTAAATTGGCGGCTGCACGTGGAAGGTTAATGATCAATTACTCGTACCGGTATCGATATGTATGTACGGATTTATTACACATATATACCTGATGCATTGGAGCAGCGACTCACTTCGGGCAAAATCTGATTAGGCTTAATGCACGTATAATGCGATAATAACGTTGCTATCGATCGGTGTAGCTTATATTGCGGATAATAAATTAAATTAAATAAATAATAGCTCAAAATGGACGATATGTTCATCCAGAAAAGCATTTCTCCCTTTTAATTTTCAAATTCTTCAGATATTGTATTATATTTTTGAAGAATTTATCCGATTGCGATTACTTCTAGCTTGATGAAATTGAAAAAATTAATACTTTGGCCGATTTGCAGGGAAAGTGTTATACTGGTTAATTTGTGAGAAGATCCGTCGAGTACACAACTCCGATGAATTGTGAAAATACAGGCTTAGTCGTAATGTAATTATTTATGCCTGAAAAACTCAGATTATTAAACTAGCGAGAAAATTCAGATTCAAGCGTTCGGAAACTCATTTCAGTTCATTCGTCAAACAAATAACGATCGATTTTTTTTTGTTCCGTCAATTTGCGATTGGATTCTACGAGCTTTACGAGACTTTTATACATCGGACGCTGGCGCTTCTAATAGGGTTCGATAAATTATACACATTAATTTTTATCTTTATTTCATGAAGTAAATTTTCACCATATAACGATAGAGAAAACTGTTATTCGAATGGCTCGACTGCCTTAACGAGGCAATTAGCATCCGCAGAATGTTTTTGAAATCCTATACGAAGTGCCTGTAATACGAAAGTTTCCAGAGTGCCCATTTCCTTCGCTCAATCTCGAACATTCTTCGCTGCA
The DNA here is from genome assembly GCF_021155775.2 of Neodiprion pinetum. Lineage (NCBI taxonomy): Eukaryota > Metazoa > Arthropoda > Insecta > Hymenoptera > Diprionidae > Neodiprion > Neodiprion pinetum. The sequence goes on from NC_060232.1 coordinate 11,398,685, forward strand.
TGAACCAACCTTAGAGACTTGGAGTAGTAAATTCTTTTTCTCTCGTGAAGATTAGTTTTCATTTTCTCACATTCTTCGGACGTTTATGCAATTTGTAAAAAACTGCAGGTATATGACGTATTTATGTTATAATACATGTACACTCGGGAGCGTTGATAAAACTGAATGTATAAGCGTCTAAACTCGATTCTCGCTGAATGCATTATATCATGAAACTTTGTGAATGAATGATGAAAAGTTGCGACGGAGCTAAGCAATCTTTCTAGAAAGCATGTGAAAAAACTGATTTGCAATATGTATCATTCGTAAACGCGAGAAGATAAGTTTGAGTGTATTATAAATCACTTTCCGAGCAGCAAAAATACACGACGTGCATGTTCAAGCGTAAAGAACAAACGGAAAAACCTCCCATCCATTTATCATTCCCTTTGACATATCGCAGGTGCCTATAGTGATACTTCCATATATCGGTATTCGCACATATGATTTTTTAGTTTAACATTCCGGTGAGCATAATATAAACGATCCATCGCAGAAGACAGCGGCTCTGAAGATTAAATGCGAAGGAAAGTGAATTTTCGAAACATGTGCACCAGACTGTTTGAAATTAGGGAAACCTCGGGGGGAACGTGAGTTTTTTTTTTTTTTTTTTTTTTTGTGGAATAAAGTCGAAGCGTTAGTTTTTGCTGTACAAATAATCACACCTAAAAGTATAAGATTTTTAGGTTGAGGGGCAATTTACTGACATCTGAGGAAATTTCTGGGCATATCAGCCGATTTTTTTCTTACGCAGGAAAAGTTGAAAATATTTGCCAGGATTTAGGTATGAATTTCTTACGTCTTTCAGAGTAAATCCTCATTTAAATGTATCAGGGCGATGCACAGAGTGCAATTTTAATAGAGAGTAAAAACTTGAAAATTCATTGCGCGCAAGGTTTCTTACTTAATATTTGTAGCATAGCGTACGGATTTTGTCTCGCATAATCTATTTGCAAATACTCACAAATTGTCGTCGGGTTTTTTTAATAGCGTCATTTTTATTAAAAATACATTATTTTCAAGAATCATGACAAAGATGAGCCGTATTTAAACATGAAGTTTAGGGTATTTCACTCCTAAGTGAAAGTTTGGGAAAAAGCCTATGACAATTACAAGAGTGAAGAAAAATGCATTCAAAGTTTCAACCATTTATTACATTAAATTATACAAATGAAAGGTTTTTGATCCCCAAAAATTTGTTTAGGTCCAAAATTGATACGGGCCCGTCAAAAATGCAAAACGTCGTAATCGATTTTTTGGCCGTGAATGTTCCCTTGAGTCTAAAGGCGTGCCTCAAAGCAATTAACTTTTTCCTATTAAAATAACATGTAAGAAAAATATACTCGCTGCTGTCTTCTGGCAAAACAAATGTTTTATTATTTATATGAAAATTAAACCAGTCCAACTGCAAAACGTACTACATGGTTGCTTTGAATAATTCCACAAACAGACTTGAATAAGTATATTTTCTTACATGTTATTTAGCGGAAGGAGTTGCATGGAATGAGGCACCTATTATTGTTACTTTTGAAGAATTTTTAGTTTGACGAAACATAACTCATAATAATATTCATTTAATTTGCAGCAATGTTACTTACACATATCACATTTTTTGATTGATTGTGAGATAAAATCATGCGGTTGCGGAGTGAATTGATCTTTTTTAAGAGAAAGGTCGCTCATGTGATTCATGATTTTTCTGCCTCCATTTTTTTCGTGTGTTCAATAAATCTTTTCTCCAATTTATTTTCAATGTATACAGACGCGTTGGAAATGCGCCTTAAAGTTTAGCAGATCCAGTAATTCTCGGAGCTTAACGATGAATACGCCTGTTCGACCGAATCCAAGATAAGAAAAGAGAAGAAACTGTTTAAAAACACTCCCGCAGCAATTTTATTTGCTGCGCTAATGATGATGAATACGAATTAAACAACGTTCTTAATATGTGATAAAAATAAATCTGAACAAATTCGATTAACATAAGCTGAAACATCAACAATTTGATGAAAGAATTTTATAACTAAGACCTTAAACATTATTCAACTCTGGTATTTTTGACCCGTTAGGAATATTTTTGGACTTATTTTCCTCGTTCAGGAAAAGAGGGAAGATTTTGTGAATGAAAAGTTAAAAATGCTTAAACTCGGGAGGTTTTTATTACCATACATTTGCTACATTGTAATATGAAATTTTTCGAATATATACAAACAATTTTTTCCAATCTGGTCAGTGAGTAAAATGGGATAAAAAACATTAGAATCGTATCAAGAACACTATAGAATTTGAGCATAGTGAAGGTTCTAATCGTTGACATCCAAGCTTGCGTTATTCCAACTTTCGTAAGAATGTCATTTGATTCGAGTTCACCATTATTGGCACAGATAAAATTGCTGGATGTTTTTCAGTTTAATCGCTTTTCCTAGCTTTCGATTCAGTCAGTCTGGCCGATTCATTCTTAATTGCTTCCGGCTTCGGAATTCCGGTTTTTCAATCACCGTTAGACAAACGAGTTTCTTACACATTCATGGCCTATCCTCGGGCAGGTGTGCCAAAGTGTGCAGTCGTTGGATTCGTCATGTATGTGTACTTCGACCCCGAGGATGTTCAGCTCGTGGCCTACTTGCAAAAAGCGTCTGCGCCCTGCGCTGTGGGTTTCCTGATCGAGTTCTGGAGTGATTCGTTCCGTTTCCCTTCAGTCCAAAGGAATTTTGATAATCGCCTGACGTACAGGATGCGTGAATATTAGGACGGTCCTTATTTCAACGACTTTTGAAATGAACTCTACGCGTCCCTGGAACCTTGAAAATACTTTACATGTAGTTATTCAAATTTGAAACATTCAGGGTTTGTTCCTATTATTGAAATCGGCAACTCTGTCAAGCTTCGAATCGTTCCTTTAATTTCTTCTACTAAAGTTATAAAAATAAGTGACTGGTTGAAATAACTACATACCGAGATAATCTCTTGCAACTTGAAAATCAACCGCGCATGCGCCAAATAATTCGATCTCATTGGTCGGCGAAATCTTCCCGCAGCGATATTTTTGTCTGCGATGCAGGTGGGCCAACTTACGCAAAATGTGTAAGTTTGCATTTTCAAAGAGCATAAGCGTTAAATTCCGTACCGTTCTTTGAAGAATCAACTTTCCAACCCAATAAAAAATGCTTCCCAAACCCTTACGAGTCACTACCTCAATTATTTTATATTCTAACCTCGAAAATTCGTAACAACTACATCGCTGCCAGAAACAGTTTGACAACTGAAACTCGGGATGGCCAGCCTGCGCGAACAGCCCATAAAACTCGTGCATATGCAGTTGATTTTCAAGTTTCAAGAGATTCTCCGGGTATGTTTTCTATTTAAAACCTCTAGGTTTTGGGGCACGTGTTAATCTTGAAATTATTATCCGAATTTTTCAGAAATCCTTTCTATTACCCAGGGTGACATTCATTTAAAAGTTATTGAATCAAGGACCACCCTAATACCTATATTACATATATCTGTATCTATACACGTTATCTTTCTGTATGGAACAGCATCGCGCGTTCCATTTTATATATGTGGTATATATATAAATTTTTAGAAATTTATATAAATATTTATAAATTTACTCATCGCAAGGACAAACATATAATTTCACATTTTACGTAATGCGCCTACGGGTTATAAGAAGCACCTACAAATTGAGGGTTAGGCTGGTGGAGAAAACCACCAGTATGCCACAGTATAAATACCTATGTATCGTAATGTGATGGAATAATGTTTTTTAGATACTTGAAATAATGTTGATTGCTATGCAACTTATTCTGGTACATCCCGGTAAATATTTTTTGTTTGTGGATTTACACGGCAACATCTTTTCATTTCTTCTTGTATTGTAAACTTTTTCCCACTTTCCTTATTTGTTCTGAATTTTTTTTTTGTTCTCCTTTTCTTCTAAGATTTGACAGAGAGTTTCTCCGTAACATTGTTGTGATGTATTTCTCCGACATCGACAATTGTATTTTGTAGATTTATGGACAGAGAAATTGGGAAAGTAAAAATTGAACGTTAAAAAAGTGATATTTTTTCCTTTTAATCAATTACACCAGCGGGTTTTGTACACAGATTTCTATACCGACATTGTTACCGACACTTAGCCACGACACGCACCTTTTTTTTAGAATGTTCGACGATGATTGATCCGGGCATGTGGACTTACTGATACGACTCTTGAAATCAAAGTGTGGATATCCACCACCGTCAAGTATTCTAAAAAGAACGTTCGTGTTTTGGCTAAGTATCGGTAACAATTTCGGTACAGGAATCTGTGTACAGAACCGGCTATGTATACCGACTTACAACAGCACATCATTCATACTGATGTATCTAAATATACATAGACGTTTTATGTAAAGAATATTTTGCACGCACATCGTATATATTCATATCTTTTTAGTAAAATCTATACACGCAATCTGGCGAGATAAAAATTATTCGAAATTTTTCAACTATCGCGTACATTATACCTATGTATATTTGTTCGTGACGGGTGATACGACCGCATTAATAAATTATCGTCATCGATCGTTAGGTAGAGACGTTAAAAAATCTCAAGATATATAGATATATTCGTATAATTCATTCATCCGTCAGGCGTATAAAATTTGACACCACTTTTATTCCACAGTCATTAATATCCATGCAGCCGAAAATTTGATTATTAGTTTAATATCGTCGGTCGTCCGGAAGTAAGGATTCCGGAATACTGGGGCGTTACGTCATCCGATTGCTTTGCCAATCTTTTCCAAGAACGGAAGAAACTTATACAGTGGATGTGTTCCGGGGGCGATAAAGAATGGGGTTTATTCTTATCCGACGTTTACTTAATAAACACGAAGCTTCTGGAAACCCGGAATAAAGGGTGAAACGGGGGAAAACAAACGGGGATGATTGACTGACTGCGGGTAGATAGGCAGGGCACAACGGAAGCTTTGCTGTATACCTATTCACTAAAGTTTACCTCCACTTTCCAGTCAGTGGGGACGTGTTGGCAGGTCTCTGTCAATTTGTAGAGGAATAAGAAAATGACGGAGAGAAAGGATGAGCTAACGTTGAAAGGTCAAGGGATCATTTAATATACGTGTGAAATGCGCGAGGGTGGAAGCGCTTATACAATTGAAGTTCACTCTGCAAATGATTTTCTTGGAAAGACTGCTTTCATATCACGTGACATTTCCAACCCTTTGAAAGCCGAGCTTGTGTCCGGTATAAGGCTGACGAAATTATTATCATTATTAAAAATGTGTATATCTGCAGGCTTTTCCTGTGTTCGATTTCTACACTTGATTTCCAAATTCAAAAACCTGCAAAAGATTTTTTTATATCGTCGGGAAGCTAATCTCTTCATTAATAAAACTTTCGCTTGATATTATGTAACCAAGTTTTTCTGATCCCGATTTTTCATGTAATTTTGATCATTTATACCAAACGTTTCTGTTTTCGATGAAGAAATGTAATTCAACTTTGAATGAAATACCGGATCTATTGCACATTTTGATCAATGCGCAAAAACAATTTGTTTCCATAAAAAGGTATTGCTAGCATCCGACAACGAATTACATGCCTATTTCCTAAAATAAACTAACGGTACTTTGCAGCAATTTTCTCGATCGAGAATAAATTTCAGGAATAATTATTCCACTCGAGTTATGGATAAAAATAATTTTATCGATGAAAGCTGTAATAATCCTCGAAACATCGGAATGATCCGTTCCATTCACGTTAAATGAAAACGGTTAAACAAATTATTCGTCTAAGCGAAATTAATCAAGGCAGTTTAATTAAAACTGAGCAAAACAAATAATTTATAAGACTAAATAAATGTGAGAGGCAGAATTCTATATCACGTACACGGGGTCAATTTTGAACGCCTGTGTTTGCCCTCCAAGGTGTTAATTACTCCGAGTTTAAGAGAGGAGGCAGCGGCATATGAATTATACATAATACAAGTATGACGGATATGTTCAGCTACCGCGATTGCCTTTTCAATTACGTCGAAATTAGGCTATTATACAGACGCTGGGAATAATATGTGTATACAAATATTTTTCATACAAATATTTCATTACACGTACGTTGATTTTATGCCGGTTATTTGCAGTGTGTCGAGTGGTAAATTGAACGGCAATATAAAAAAATTGAAATTAATCGAAAAAAAAAACATTTTTTCGCAGCAACAAAACGTTGAACTTACATAGATCGACCTCAATAATTGAACGTCTGTCAAAATGACTCTCTATACCACTTCCGGTAACGATCCGTTGGCGTTACACAAATCGAGCCACACTTTTCTACTTAGATTCTAATTTACTGTAAACAAGTAGAGAGTAGGTACGTATACATGTATAGTGTATGCAGAATCAACAGATAAGTACTGTGGCCTTTGCGCGCTATCGCATTGATCGAACTTTAATGCGCGTGTAACGCATAAATAATAATCATAATCGGGGTTGAAATAAAGAGGGGTAATCTTTCTATAGGCTTACAGCGTAGGTATATGTTATAAACACTTTATCGCCTACGTACAATAAAAGCTTCGAAAAATGTCAAAAGCACATATTTCCTAGCAATATCGACGCGTCATTGCGTACAACCAGCGACTAGGAATTTTTCCCATTCATTCGTGTGAAAATTGAAATTCAAGCACGAAATGAAAGGTAAAATTACGACCTGGATGCTGCAGGTTTCTTTGGCACACGGCTTTTAAGCCTATGGGTAGCGGTCGCAAGCCGGATAAAAGTAAAAACTAAGGGTTGCAGCTAGAATAAGAATACAAAATTTTCAGTAAGAATGCTGTGTCTGTTTATTTTTAATAAACCGTCGAATGGCGGTTGTATTTTTGAGACGTAAATAATCAGATCACTTTATAATCGGAGCCTATTTCTATTCTTCGTTCTTACGTTCACCATTAAAAATTAAATACGTCGTTTTTTAAATCACTGACATAGTTTTATTACGGACCTGAGGGGTCACCAGATTTTTTTCACTTGTACACTGAGAGAAATTTTTAGTTCCGGTTACCGCTCAGTCCTTAACTGTTTTCATTTTTTACCACAGTCGAAAAATATAGTTCTAGGTAGAAAATGAAAATTAGTTTTCTAGCCGTTACCGGAAAGTCTAGTATCCGTTACTTTTCTTTCTCATTACGATCACTGTTACTATATTTTCTTGTAACTGTTGCGAAAATTTAATGGATGTGCAACAATAAATTGACGTTAAAGCCTCAATTTAAATAAAAAGGTAGAGTAAACCTCACAAACTGATTTTACGTTGCAATCACCAAAAAAGGATCGACAATAGCTCGTTTTTCGTAATCCCAACAATATTCAAACAGTTTTATCAACGATACCTGTTTTACTGAATTCTTCTAGTTACTGTAACAAATGAAATTTTTCTCAGTGTAAAGGGGTCGTCAATTCCAGAAGATTGAAAAACGCTCTAGACTAACAGATTTCCGATTGATCGCCGACTTGGTTCGGCCGATCGACCTTTACTCGAGGGCGTGAGTTTATTATTTAGTGACCCGAAAGTTTTGGACGTCACCAAAGGAACGTGGGTAGAACCAAAGTAATTAATCAAGCATCCAGACCACCGAATTGTCACGGTTCACTTCACTATTGTACGAATTGAATGAGAAAATCCCGCTGTGACCGAATAACCACTTCTGCTGAGAATAAAAGTCACTCAAGATACACGCGCTCCATTGGAATTTCATAATCCCCAATTGTGGTTTAGGTATTGCATACACCTGATCATATTTATATACCTCCATTATATAATTGCAAACGTTTGTTCATTCTCGACTGGGAAGCAATTCTAAACCGCAAGGGAAAAGCGTGAAGAATTGATTGAACGTTATGCAAAAATGGCGTATCCGTCGCAACGATCATTAATACCGTATCATTTGCTCCAGTTATTGTTAATACCAGTTTTGAAATTTCTAGAACATTCGGTACATCGTTGCGTACTGATAATTATGCACCGAATGACCCGTCGATGCACTTCAGTAAATTTACCTAGACTTCTCGATTTTTCAACGGTGTGTGTATTAATATGAGTAAAAAGTTGAATTCGAAGCCCAATTGATGCATGTCTATGACTTGAACTTTGGAAATGATGCCCATGCTTACTAGTTATACGTTGAGCGTTTTTGACTATTTATACCTACTTATACGGTTAAAAATGTCATTTTACTTAATACCGGTATTTTCATGCGTGAATTCGCGTTCGCGAGCTTTCGGGAAAAGTTTTGTTCGACTCGTGTAAAGTTCGTGCAAGTTTCGCTTAGTTCGTCAAAATAATCGTGTGAAATTTGCATGAAACTATACTTAAGCATAGACGAAAATTCTTCACGTGTATTAGTCGTTGAAAATAGCGAGTTATCAGATTCCGTGATACATCATGAAATTGTGAAAGCGAAAGAGGAAAGAACTCGACTGAATTGATTTGATGACGGAATTACCAGATCATCAGGAGCAATGATCGTGCGGCTCGTGTGACCACGCGGAAGGAATGAATGTTGACGGGCAAATAAGAGGGTGAAACGGAAATTGAAAGAATTTTTAATCAGACGATCAATAAGGCCGGCTGACCTCGCAACTCGAGTCAATTTTGCTGATCGGAATATCGGAAGGCGAAATTGCTGCGCGAGGTCGCGACCCTCTCAATCAAAAGAAACCGCTTCCTAGCCATGCTTCAGACCTCTAGGTCGTGCCTGAGTCATTTATCCTCAGAAATTCCCGAACTGACTCGTGTCCGACGATGATCATGATCGGTAAAAATATCGGTGACATTGATCTTGTGTTTATGTAGTGTATATAATCCGAATACCTAAAACGTATCAACGATTTCAGGATGGATTTTTTTACTGGTGGACATGTTTATGGGTATACAGAGTGAATTTCTAACGACTGCATGGTCCGTCGTCTGCTGAAACTTAACGCGCACGCGCTACAATCCCAGAGCAATTGTTTTCCAGGGTGTCCAACTGTTTCTAACCTCAAAAGTTTTATAGCTGTGAATTGAGCACAACTGCCACTTTGAAATGTCAACATTTTTAGGTTAGATCACCCCGACAAACAATTACTCTGGAATTGAAACGCGTGCGCGTTAAATTTTAGCAGAGGACGGACCATGCCGTCGTTAGAAATTCATTCGGTATGATGTATCTTAAATGATTATAGAGTGAAATTTTGAAAGAGACGTTTCTTCCCGAGATATCGTCATTATTATTCGATAATCGACGAAGAATCTATTGAGGTAAGTGTACAAGTTATTGACTCTTTTATTTTCCAAAATTATAAATTAAAGTCAGAAATTATGAATTTCTCGAATGACTAGAACCAATTGCTAGAGGGTTAGACACTACAAATTTGTTGTTTGGTAATTTTAGAACCAAGGATCAAATAGGTAGAACCAAAAAAAGGTCAATAATTGAGACAGGATCCGTAACTGGTAAACTTATCTTGCAATATGCTGGTAGATTCTGCGGTTTCCTGAATTTCCCGGATTCACGAATGTCAATAAAAACCAAGGGTACCAAAAAAAAACTGCCCCATATTAGGCGGCTTTCCCTCGCCTTTAATTCCAACCGCATCGACAACCCAACGAGGCGTTTTATCACCTTGCTAAAAACCTGCGAGTCGGGATTCTCGCGAGGGGATTAATTAAATCACGCGTATTGTATTATTGTGTATCGATTTGCTGGGTCGTGACTCGGCAGTAGCTTCATCGACTCATCCCGATCCCACCCTAGTATAGTTGGTCTAACATTTTTTACCGGGTTTGTACTGCAATGCGGTGATATTGACAGAGCGGATGATACCTACTCCGGCTACTGTGTCAAAGTCTCTGGAAAAGATACAATTTCACCTGACGCTGGACTTGACCTACTCGTTACTTCCGCTAATGCTCAACGCACCTGCGGTATAATTATAGTTATGACTTTACACCCTGAAGCCTTCGTCTGACTTCCGACTGTCCGTAGGAACTTGTGTGATTACTGTTACAACATTCTGTTATTTCTATATCGATTGTGTCTTTTCACGGGTGGCTTTTTCCCTGACGAGCTCGTGATTGATCTATCGATTTATTATCACGCATAGTACATATCATTGTACGTAAAAGGTGTTCTATTTGGAACTTTTGACAAACGTTTAATGGAGGTTTTTCGACGAGTTGTGTCACATAAATTCGACACGTAGATCTATTTTGTAATAAATCGGTATGGGTACCACAGAATGAAACTCAGAATTTTTGCTCAGGGTTCTGAAGACTTTGAGTCAATCAAAATATTTTCTTACTTTTTATAGTAATCGTTTCATTCATTTTTTCTACATTATTACTTTTCTTTGCTTTGATCCATGGTTTTTATTACAGGACTATTCCCATGTGCGATTTCACATACGGTCTAACGATTTATAATATAATATATAATTCATATCATAAGCTCGGATTATTACAGAAAATCGAAATGTTTGTGACTATATAGAAATTATAACGGTGACGGTTGAAAACGTTGTTTAATTCGCAAACATGTTTGCCTTTGGGAAATCGAATCGAATTTTCCTGCACAAATAGTTCTTCCTTTCATTCTTGTATCAAGAGAAAATTTAAGAAGTTTACGCAAACTGCACAGTTCCCATCGCGTCAGATTGCAAGTTTATTCGAGAGTATTACATAAGCTGTAGGTAGAGATCTTGCTCTTTATACCTGAATAAAGTACGTCGAAATTATATCAATTTTTTATACGAATAAGTGCAGTTCTGATAAATCGTTGGTACAACAATTTTAATATCCATCGTGAGCTTGTCTATTTTCGCGTACATACATCGGTATCAACGGTGTATGGATAAAGTCAACCGAGATAACAGGCAACTTGTTAACAACTTCAGAGAGATCACGTAATTTTATGTTTCGCCTTCGAATAGCATTAAATCCGACTCTGCATATACGAACATCACATCACCACCATTCGAAGTATTTGATTTCACAGTGGCTCTATGGTTTACCACAGAACAGGGAAAAGTGTGCAACCGATGAGCTTGATCGACGCACATCGATCGTGGATCTACGGATCCACAGATGAAAAAAAAGAAGTCGCGCATAACCACGGGGTTCAAGAATCTACGATCTAAAACACGTGTCGCCCACTTACCGTGAGTCAAAATGTTGACAGTCTCATTGTGCACGTAGAAGAGGCTCGCGATGCAGCCCCATACATTCATGAGGGGTCTGTACCCGGTGTAGATGTAAGGGTTGAACTGCAGGTGCCTCGGCATGTCGTTCCACCGCAGCAGGGGTGCCGATTTGTCAGGGCACTTGTCGAGGTCACGGAGATCGGCCTCGGAGGTGACCCGGAGGTCCTCCTCGGGGGGAAAAACCCTCCGCCTCGTCGGAGCCTCGGGGGCGGTGACAGAACCGTTCGCCGACTTTGCCGGGATAGTTTTCGGCTCGGCCATCGTGTCCCCGGTTTGTGAAAACGCGTCGCCGTTGACCGACGGCGAGATAACCCGACGAGGGCGGCCTGTCACCTGGAGGGCGAAATCGCGCCCCTGAGAGAGCAGAGCATCGCGCGCCCCGCTGCCTCTGGAAACCGAGAGGACGACGAGAGGTTCTCCGGTACCGCGACGAACCTCCTCCTCGAGCACGCGTGCCCGATCAATTCCCCGGCAAGACTGCTCGCTGCAGAAACGCGACCGACTTCGTTCCGCTCCGGTTGGCTTCGCTTCGCTCCGAGTCGACTCGAGTCGAGGCACCAACGGGTTCCGCGCTTCTGAAAGCTCGTGCCCACTGCCGCCTCTCAAGTTCCTGTGCCGCCGGTGCCGCTGGTGCCGCTGGTGCTGCTGCTGGTGCTGCTGCTGCGCCCACTCCCGGCCGACAAACCAGCCGACCAACCCCCGTTCTCCTGAGTTTCGAAGAGCGTTGCCAAGGCGACGATATTGATTGCTTTTCCACACAAGCTCACTCGCCCCCGCCTGACGCCCCTCTCTATATTTCTATCTCTACGTGTGCGATAGAGATTATCAGGCTGTGCAGTACGGGCTTCCCTCCCTGTCCGACTTCAATGAAACCACGTCAAACCCTCCTCGTATGCGGCATCAAGGGGTGTCGGGGTGCTTCCACTTTTGGACAATGCGGAACAGCCTAGCTCGGCATTTTTTACATCTGACATTAGCGAGAATAGAAATTGATTTGACTATTACTCATTTCTGAGGGTGAAGGTAGCAGCGTTAATAGGTATGTAACGGTGATGCGTGTTTAGGTAAAATCGCTACTTCGCGGCTGTGGGAATTTTGTACGAAATTTTGTGAACCGGCACGAACGGAATATGTGCTATTATTTTTAAAAGCAAACTCATTGAAAGTCGTTCGAAAATTGTCTGATGATGACGATTTTTTTTCACATCACGTTTCGTTAGGTCAACGTTGCTAACTTTAGCCTCATATTTATTTCCGACTATTATCTCTGCGGTCGAAGTTAGAAACGTGAACTTGACTGGAGATTATGAGAAAAATCGTCACTTCACAATTTTAGAATCAATTCGAAGGAGTAAATTTCAGGCAAACCTGTGAGTTGCGGAATAAAAAAATTTCCAAGCATACGTCGTACGGTAACGTTGTAAACTTCAACCTCATACTGTTACTTATCGTAAGTTCCAGTTATGTAAATGCATACTTGTAATGTTGACATTTACCACTTTTAGACTTTAATGATTTATATAAAGGTATGTGTACGATGTGTCTGCGATAGAATCAATTTTGTATCCTGATATTTATGAAATTCAAATTTTTCGAAGCCATTTCAGTATTTTCAATTTTCTTTTTTTTTATTAGCAATGCAAAGAAGATGAAAGATCTCTTGCAAAAATGTAAAAAAAATTTCAAAAATCCGGTGTGACGTATGAAAATGTTTTAGCAACTATCCGTAGCAGAATGACTCCCGTTTATAATTTTATTAACGTTTTCTTTTTCGGAAAAGGCTTGTCAATAGTAAGAAGGAAAAATTTCCACACTTCGACTATAAGGTGAGACACGTTTTTTTTAGAATTTTTTCAAGTTTTTAAATCGTGTTGATGAATAAAATCGTTTAAAAAAATTGTAGACAATTCAAATCCAGTCCGAAAATTCTAAAAAAAAAACCAAGTGCCTTTCAAAGTGAGAACAATCATATAAAAAATCGTGGCCCCCGATCCGAGAGGTCAAGGGTCAGACCCAGGTCGAAGCGGTATGGACTGCCCATAAGTATTCTGACAAAATGACGATGATTCAAAACTTGCAGATAATTTTCATGACTTTCGATCAATTACCACTACGTATCGTTGTATATATTACTATTATATTTACTAAAATTCTTCATCACTACGACTTGAAGGAGTGACCTTGCTTATTCTGATTCTCATTCATATCCGTAGAATATCGAAAGTAATTCATCGTGCGGCATAAATAAGACTTTTGGAACCTCAGTCTCATCTTCTAATTTAAAGATATCGTCACACTCCTGACTTCCAACCGTATATAATCGACCGTAACTTTTACATTATACACAATCGTACAGTCATTGATGCGGTATTGAATATTCCTTTGTATAAAAAAGGCAAGTTTCAGTAAGTGTTTTGCTTTCAGTGCAGCTCGGCTCGCTGTACTAAAAAAAAAAAAAAAAAAAACGTCTTTGCGTACGAACGTAATTCCGACATACAAACTTTACGCATATTACGGGTGAATGCATTTCTAGGCGAGTCAAGACAGTATTTTATAGCAGCCAATGTGTACCAGAACAGTATTGTGTCTAGTTTGAGCTATACTTTGGTTCACCTCGGTACCTATATACTCGACAAAAAATGCCTGAACTGTAGTCGAAAGCGCGGGTAAAGCACGAGCTCGTGGCGATGAATCGGCGGGGTCAAGTATGACACCATAGACAATGTTGGATCGCGGAAGCGAGGTGTTGTAACGAACGTCTGATTTAGGCGCCTGCGCCTTGCATCGGCGTCCTCGGCGCATTTACGATCCAAGCTTGTAGGAAGCGCGGCGGGGCCAAGAGAGAGATTTTCTGGTGATCCCTTCGCGATCGTGCCAGTCGTGACAGTTCACAGACAGTTCCTGGCCGACCCCGTGGTATCCCAAATGCTGCCGCTACTGTCGTTGAGGAATATCGTCAAAGTAGAAAAAAAGCTGACGGAGCTTTCCGCGACTGGAGAAAGTGTCGAGTATTTCCATACTTGTATCGCGCGTCCATACGTACAAATTCCTTGAAATCTACAAAATGATCGAGTCTCGCTTGTCGTTTCACCGCTCGTTGCCGTAGATCATATCAATCCACCCCGAGGGATGAATCGGGCGGCGATCATCCTCCGCTGTTATACAACTTGTACCTCCACAGCTCGAAGAGCCCCTCTCTTCTACTCCCGACGTAATTGCTTACCGACTATTCATCCTCTCGCTAAGGTATATTATGTAATCCAATTAGCATGCGTCACGTTCTATCTTTATTTGCATGCCCCCAGGTTTGGGTTCTTACTCCAGTGTTTATAATTTACCAGTCATGCGTACATCTTATACTTCACACACTCCGTGCGCACATACGCTCGATAATTTCTCCCCCTATTATATCTACTCGTTATTCGGATAGACCAATTGAAATGCTTACGCGGTGCGGACCTGATATTCCGTATCGCGTCGTACGCTTATGGATATCGTCGTTCGTGTTTCCTTCGCGTTTGACCTTATGCGCCACTCGCTCGCTGTTGCGCAACTCCGATTCCAGTCTGCGTCACGTGACGCTGGTAACACGTGATCCGAACAGGTCCCCAAAACCCGTCGATAGCTTGCCGGGTCGTTTGGCTTTTGTTTGCACCAGCTCCACGTGATCGAGGTACCTGCGCAAACACGATTCGAATATAAACTTTTACCGCCGATAATAGTTTTTATCAAGCCGTCCAAGCCCGCAAATACTGCGCGGGAAACTTTTATCCTCGATCAGCTTTTTCGTGCGAGCCTGAAAAGATCGGGAAAACTGGAATTTTATTCCGAGTATGGAATTCATAGATTTTCTTGTTTGGTATCGAGCTGGGCCCTGGTGATTATTTATGCTACTTATTCGAATTTTTATCGAAATTGGACAATTTCGTATTATTTCGTACAAATTTGTGAATATTCATAGATTTCGTTTAGGAATTGTAGTAGCTTGTAGATTTATTACTGAAAAAAATAGAAATTTTCATGAAAATCTACAAGTTTTTATGACAAGCTATGCGTATTTACAATTTTGTACGAAAATAATTTCTTCTACAAAATTTTATGAAATTTCGCAATTTCCCTAAAAACTTTTCGAAATCATTTTCACCGGGGTGCATGCGGAAATTTCTTTTTGATACGAATTTGAATAGAGTGGAAAAACTACGGTGAGAAAGTTTGCACGGGATTTTATTCGAGATCTGGGATTCAATGCGATCTTTTATTGTGCTGGTGTTAAGTATCTCGCTTATACATTATGCGCTTTTGGGAGACCGAGGAATGTTGATTTGGCGCAGAAAAAATTTCTCCACCATTGATTAATTGTGAGATTGGAATTTTCACGCGGATTCAATCGGTTAAGACTTATTTACATAGAATTTTAGAAGTTTTAAATTATACATTTTCCAAACACTTTTTTCAATTGTACACGTAACACTATGCTCCAATTTGATTATTACAGATCTTCAATTGGTAAAGAAATTAAAACTGTTCCGATCTTGTTGTAGCGAAAACTCAAAAGAAGAACCTATACACTAAGGCTTTTCCAGCAACCAAATTATACTTCGACAAGTTTTTGCTTCGATGGATTTGGGGTGTCTAAATTAATCTACTAATCACTTGAGAATTCCAATTAAACGGTCGAATTGTCAGTTTTACGATGTGTGCAATAAGACGTTACTTTTTTCTTGCTATCCAAGCCTCGACTTTCCTCATTAATTGTTGAGCAGCGAAGTGGACTTCCGGCAAGTTTCAAAATAATCTTGGTCGGGTATTTGGTCGTGGTTGTATCCGGAATCGCGGTTTACTGCTACAAGAAATACGTGCCGGAAATGCGCACAGAGTTTACTGAAAAACGATAGCGAGAGCAGATTATATCGCGGTTAACCATTTCCAGATGAATACAAAAACCATTGAGTTAAAACTGAGGATTAAAAAAATTTTCAGCTTCGAAAGATTTGTTCGACTCATTTTTTTTTTTTACTCTACACACCAGTTAATTAAGGTATCTGTAAAATCAATAAAAAGCGTCAAATATTTATCTTAAGAATAATTACATTAACGTCATATTATAGATACGTGTTTTTGAATTCATTTTTTTTTTTTGCAAAGCATTGTGTGTACACACTGGAACGAAATTGTTCGCATAATGTGTGATACAAGGCGAACATGGGTATTTTACTCAAAGCTCACATCATATTCATTCCGTATGGCGTTGGAATAGAAACCTTGAACTGCACAGCTGTATTTGCGTTCTTGCTGTAAATCAGCAGTCCGTTTCTCACTTCTAAGCTGAAAACGACTCTGTTGTTCCTGGTGTTAGGTTGTTACCATTTTAGAATCATGGAAACAATTATTAAACGTAACATCAATTTCGGTATTTTATCGGTATATATTATATTTTAACGACATCCATTTGAAAAATTGAAAGTAAAAGAAACGATCGAAGAATTGGTTGCTATACTCTGCGACTCTAAAAAGTTTCAGGGTTTTGTAAAGTGTCGTAAATGCCAGCTTCAACATTAGAATTGGCTCGTCGTCGGTAAACATTGTAATATCTTTGGATTGCCTGTATGAAAACTCCCAATTTTTTTCATGTTTTACTACGAAGAAGATCAAGTTTTAAGTTATACATAAAAACTGTAAAAACCAGTGGATAAGTGAAAACTTGAGCGAAATTTGTTTTTTTTTTTTAAATTGAACGTTTTGTAACCATGGTGCGCAGGAGCATTCAAAAACTATATTACTTGATGAAGTTTTGCATGAATGTTTACAACGATACTATACTCATTACACACGTTGCACAGTAATCTCTAACGACAATTTGAATTTTATGCATAGATTTCTAATAAAAATTAAAAAATTGGCATGGATGATACTAAAATCGATGTTTAGCTCTTCAATGTTACAGAGACGTGAGAAAACCACAATTTCATAACTGCAATACCAAATTCTCTATTATTCCATTCATTTACTATTGACTCACACGATTTATATTTACTAAATAACGTCGAGTATAGATAACAAAATGCGTGAAAAGTAAATAAAACTTAACTTATGAATAATTTTTCCAAACCTACTAAAGTAGTTTATAATTACAGTTTTATTTTAGTTATTCTAGAAGTTATATACATGCATATCAATAATGTTCTCAATCTACTAAAATTAAGCATCCACCCAAGGAAAACGATGACGCTGTGAGTCTACCGAGTCAATAATAGCTCCACTGATCAGGTTGAAGCTCGAATATTTCACTGACGTCGCTCTAGTCGATAGCCATTGAGTGAAATTTAGCTGAAACCTGAAATTAGCGATTATCTTCACTTATCATCTTGTGAGACCCTTTTACGATAGAGTTCAATCATATTGAATATGCTGTAATAAAGGAAATTCGTCGGATCGATGCTCAGAATTCATTATCAACCCGAAGCGCCAAGCTTGCAACGGAATGCCTTGTACACCGATTCGTTATCGCTAGAAGCATTAAATCAAAGAACTAAAACTAAAAATATCTAATTCAACTTTCGAGATGTTGAAATCATATCTCTATGTACATGGCGTTCGGCGAGCATCATGCCTCGGAATTTTTTTAACGATTTGATAAGATAATATAAGTTGATTAATACTTTTTACGACACACTTTCAGTCTAGTTTAGCAAGTTTGGTGGGCTACTTTGATTCGTCTTGTAATTAGTTTTGAAAGAAATTCATCTTCAACACCAATATGGCGTTCAGTTTTGAAGTAACGTCATAAGGGCCGATGAGAAAGAAGGAGAACCTCTCAGTATTGAAAAAAGAATTTCTCATTTGTTGCAGTGGTTTCACAGGGAGTCATGGATAGCCGTTGGTTGGCAATCATTAATATCTTTCGCATCAGCGGCTAAGCGATTCTCTCGACAGCAGCCAAAATTAATCAAGTTGGCCTCAGAGACTGAGGTACCATTGCTACATATATTCTGCTTTGTCGAAATGTTTTAATCACTACCAATAACAATGTACACACCTACTTGATATCATTTTCCTCTAAAAAACACGTTGTGCCTACATTCCTTTTTCATCATCTCAATTACAGTATAGCGGGCTGCAAGTCGGTTCTTCATCATTCAATGAACTCACCCAATTTATACCATTTCTCATGGCATTTTAACTCCATTTTCATCATTTTCTTCGCAACGCATACGAGATTTCCTGTCACACAAGCTTTCACCCTAATTCACAATCAGATAAACACGACTTCATTATCAGCCTTGCACGATTTTCACAAATGCTGATACGGTTGTATGATTTAAAAAATAGACTCGTATTTGATGGCATATAACATACATTTTTTGTATTGTCATGATTACCCTGGTGAAAATAATTTCTACGTCAAACTACGAAGAATTGCAAGTTGTAGAAAATCGTAGAAAATAGTAGCAAATCGTAGAAAAGCGTAAAAGATTGTAGATAATCGTAAAAAATCATAGTGTTTTTCGTAGCAAAGTACAAACTTGTACGACAAATTATAAAAATTGTTAAATGAAAGCAGATTTGATTGGTTTTTCGTAAAATTTCGTAGAAAACTACTCGGAACAACGAAAAATTACGAACACTTACGATTTTTTATCAAAGATAATTTAAATTATGGACCAAAACATTACGAATTTTTGTCTACTCGTAGAACCGAGTTGACCTTCATAGAAAAGTAAAAATTTCTGCGGAAACTTATGAAAATCTACAATTTTCTATGAAAACTAATTACAATTTTGGACCCAAATCATCCGCTAGATGTCGCATCTCTCTCACAAGAAAAACTTGTTGCAGACTTAAATATTTTTCTGAAAAACTCCCCCAAATTTCTCTGCAAAACTCCCCACGTGTTTCATAAGTATGAGAATTGCAGAGAAATGTCGCAGAGTTTTTCACAGAAATATTTTTCCCAAGGTACATAAGATCTTGTATCTGCACAGCATTGGATGAACCAAAAGCTCGTCGTATTTTACATGTTAATTGAAATTCACCCTTTGATTATAATTATTATTTTCATTTGGTAATTATCTGGACGACTGAACCATCGATGAAAGTTCTTGCGGAAGTTGGACGATCTGATCACATCCTGTAACTAAATAATGCAGTCAATGTCTCGTAATAGCTGTAACGTGTTACGTACTTAATGACTATATGATTTTATACTTCAAAATTTCTCCATGATAGACATACACGTGGATTAAGATCGGAACGCTAGCGTAATGAAAAATAGATAAAAAGGCGGCGCATCGTTTCTTCAAAATTGGTTGATAAAAGTTGCCGCTCTAAAATGAATATATTCACGGCTTATCGCATTTATCACAACTATCATCAAGTTGCTGAGTAGCGAGCATTTCCGAAGATGTTTCGTTATGGTAACGTTGTGAATTTCAATTTCGTACTTTATAAAATTATGTAACATATCTGTTCTAACAAAGTAACCCTCAAACTATCAACTTTTTGGATTATAAGTTTTTGTTCTTGAACATTGCCAAGCACTTGCAAACATATAGCTTTAGAGTTCAGATGAATCAAAATGAAAAAAAAAAAGTCGTACGAATTCAACGTTAACTGATACAGTTTCTTGGGAAGTTTTGAAAAGATCGCAAAAATTTTGGGACAAACTTATCTGTGTTTTCCTTTGCTCAGAAAGAAAAACTAATGCTTGAAAAGAATGAAAAATGTTTTTCCTCTTCGTGGGTAAATTTTCTCAACGGAATTATATTTTATAAAGCTATAATAAGAAGCTGCAAAAAATCTACGTTGCATCCTAAAAAAAAATCTATAAGTAATTCAGAAGAGAAGAATCGAATTTTACGAAAGCTTCAACCGTATATTTTGTGAAATGTTCAATGTACCGTGCGATTTTGACTTTTAGAGAAATCTAGTCAGCAAATTACTCTGGAAGTATTTTCGCTACTCTTATGGAGAGCGATCCATTTGCTATAATGAGAAGACTAGCACATTTAAGGTTTGTAGGCAAGTCATGGAATACTTGGGAACGGCTTAAGGCAATGTGACATGACTTCTTCACAGCGGCAATGGAAATTACCCTCATTACGTGCAGTTTTCGGAATAATTTATAAACGGACGGGTACGGAAAGATGACAAAAAAAAGATGCGTACGTTTCTCAGCTCTGTAAAATTACAAGATTTAAGTTAGTAGCGTGATCGTAAGTAAACATCGAAAAAAGTTTTTTTGCAAATTTAGAATGAGTCCAGTTAGTGAAATATTAGTACGTTGTAGATGAGTGTGGCTTGTTGAATTTCGGGTTACTACAATAAAGGCGTAGAAATAATAACAGATAAGGTGACCAAGTAAATAGTATAGCCGGCTGCCGGTTTGCCGACAAAAAAAAAGTGCGAAACATCGAGATATGTGCTGGAATCAAAACTGGAACGGGTTACCTTTCGAAAGCAAATATGTGCCAATGACTAGCGACGCCAGTCACAGGAGAATCAAACACCGAAACAGACGATACGTCGAGTTCGTTTACACGGCGCTGTTATTGCGGGCTTACTATGGCCGACATAGTATTAACGGATTTAAAAATGCGTGTAAATGGCGCATTACATCGGATATAACGGATTTACACCGGATATAGCGGGTTTACACATATATTTAAATCCGGTATTACTGCGTTTGCCATAGGAAATACTGGAATAATAGCCGTCGTGTAAACGTAGTCACGGATACATGAAATTTCCATAAAAAGAAAGCTTGTTTCAGTTTGGATTCCGAATAAATGATGAGCCACTAGGAATCCAGTAACCTCTAGACTGCCGGAAAGTCTAAATATAGTCTCTGCATGTGATCGGAACTTAACATATGTTATATGTATATACGATACAGACACAAGTTTTTGAGATTTTCTAAGGGAAATAAAGCTCTGAAAATCCCGGTTAACGAATATTACTTTATTCCCTCATCCATCCAGCGTTCGTCTGAAATTTGACGCATGCGCAAATGCGTGTGCAAAAAATGATGGATGGGTGTACCTCGATTTTCTGTCTCTTTCCATTTGCACGACCCTTCCACTCGTGCTAACCCCCGTACCTTGTCCACTCTAGATCCGTTATTATTTCTATGGAAAAGGGTCGGCCGATCGCGTTAATACCGAGATCGGTCGGGTGGCGCCACCGTACAACAAAACACGGAAGCACAATCGCGTAGTACTCGCGTAGTACTACGCAAGGCTGCGTAGGCCGTTTAATACGCAAACCCGAGTAAAGAAGTAGCGCCAACAGCTAGCGAGTAGCATCGCTGTAGGCAAAGGAGAGCGAGAGGCGAGAGAGTTCGTTTGGTTATCGCGCGGGAAGCGCCCGGCACATGTTCCATGTGCCTTTAGAGGTTCAGGCAGGAGAAGACGACACGACCATTGCCAGTGCTGTGTGTCAATACGTATTTTAAATGATAAATTTACGCTGTCGGCGAGGACTGTGATGTTTTACAAAGTGTGGCAAACGCTATTCAGGGGTCTTGGCCACGTAATGAGTTACTGGAAAGCTTCCAACCAGGTATTGTTATCCAGAATATCTTCAGATATCGCGTCTCGTCCGCACGCTACCCTGCTACCCACTTTCGTTTATGTATGTATGTATGTATGTATGTATGCATGTGCGCGCGTGCGTGCGTGCGTGCGTAACGTGTGTGTCCAACGCCCCGTGCACACGCTACATACGCACCCTACGCATCGTGTGATTCCCGTCGTGATGCCGATCTGTGCCTCTAGGGCATCTGTGCAATGTGTTTGTATGGCTTTCCGCCAGGCAACCGGCACGTGTGATACCCTGGGGGGGGGATAAATTGAACAAAATCGTTCCTAGTATCTACGGCAATCCTGGGTATCGAGGGTATCGCTAGCTATAATATCGCCTCTAAGTCGCACATTACATAATTCAGCTGCGAACTGCTTATGAAACGAAATAAAAATGCGTACAAGTACGGAATGCTGTGTGTCTTGCCCAGGTGTGCACGCACTTATAGGCGGGGTTCGTTGAACGCGAGCCTTACGCTTCTTCCACTACTACTTGAGTCGACAAAGTTACTTATAGTTGCTTGTCACGAGTTACTTCGTTTCGTGCTTAATTGTTAGCTCACAAGCTAAAGGGCGCCGGTTGTCGCTAGATTTTTCACCCCTCGATTATTTTATTCCTATTTTAACAACCTCGACCTGCACGCGATGAATTCTTTCGCTAATTAAATAGCCATAGGTATATTGAATAGTATGAGACGGAACATTAAGCAACAGATTATAAATTCATAATAGTTTTTTTCTGACTGAATTTGTGGTCTGAGATTCGACCGTAGATGCACCCTCAAATTTATTAGTTACCGGAAACGAAGTATCGGAATAAGTTTTCAATTTTGTGCCAATTTCTTCTTGGAAAATATTCAATGCGTCTGTGTACGTACGGACAAATGGGAAGATTCAATATTGAATAGTCGTTATTATAACTCCGCTGATGGATTACGATCCCAGCCGTAATCGAATAAAATTTCTAAATTTACTCTACTAATTATATTGCGAATCAATACGTTAAGATCAGCTACGAGTCGATGCACTCGGTTGCACGTAGGCCGTGCCCTGAAGTTCGTAACGAATTGTCAGCGAATTGCAGTCGATGTGAAATCGTTACCTTCGGACGTTCTTTTATTTCTTCTTCAGTGACAAATAGCTGTCGAACGTTTTTTTTTCACATACGTACGTCTCGAGGGTGAAAAATCTCTTTCGCTAAACTTTTGTAGCAGGCACGTTTTGTGCCTTGGAAAATTGAACTGATTTGAACAGCCCGCGCTTGTGACGCAGCTGCGCGTTGCGCGACGCTCCGACTGCTTCGAGGCTCGGCCTTGCGAGCTCAGCCAATCGGACGCCATCTGATCGATCCGATGTCCTCGTCGTTGTCATACAACAGTCTTGTACGTCGCACGTCTTCACGGTCCTGGTTCTCCAGTATTTTTGATTATATTTGGAACCATTTGAGCGAGTTTTATATACTAGCCGTAAGTAAACGCTGGTTATTATCCGTCTGCTTGTTAATATCCCAGAATATCACCTAAACTGACACGTTAAACTTGCGCTTGCGTCTCTCGTCGCGTTGAAGAGACTTTTAGCCTCCAAGATGGCCGTGTTGAAAGTTCTCGCACACAGCGTATGGTACACAGGGTACACAGCATAAGCCTCGCTAGCACGTCACGTTTATCTACAGCCGTCGTTTTTATTTTCAAATATTTCAAACTATCGCACATATAGCCAACTCTCTTCGTTGAATCGAATGTCGGACATGGATTGTGTCTCCTTCAAGGTTGGGGTTTTTCATTAACATCGATTTTACACGGATCCGTGCATGCAGTTTATCACTGCCCGGTATAGTTCAATGTTTAATCAAGTGTGTGACGTGTTATTTTCATTTCTTTGTTGTTTACTTTTTAGTTGACCGAAACATCAGCCTAACAGAACCAGTCGTGTTAATTTACTTGTCTCGATGAATTGCTTGGTTGCATCTTTCAAATTGTTCTGTTTCGCCACCCGGATTGAATAAAATTTCGTCGCTTGGTCGGAATTTTATACGGTCGTTAAAGTATAAACTAGGTCTTCGCAAAGTTTGACCCATATACTCAGTTTTATCTCTAGGCACGTTATTTATTTCATTAGTCTTGGAATTGTTTCTTCCAAATTATACAATATTTACCTTGTCAATACGTATTCAAGTTCGCAGCCATCAAGTCTCGGTCAACTTTGCGTCGTGAATCTGAATTGATTGAAAAACCGTTGGTCAATCTTTCTTCCTTTGCTTATTGATTGGTCTGAGCTCACCGAACAATTGAAATCGGCTTAACGTGTCTTTCGACTCTTACGTGTACAGATATGATATTTTCGAAGTAATCTGATAGCTCTTATACCTGTGAGATTACTGATGTTGTAATACAGAAAACTTTTTTCATCAAACGCAAATTGTATGAAATAACATTAGAATTGTCCTAACAGTTTTCACTCGTATTATTTGTATAATTGTGGGTTTCGCATGTCTAAGAGCGATACGACAGGCCTTGATCCAAGATTTGACTGCAATTTACAAACTGGTGTAAATTAAACACTAATCGCTGAAACTTTGCACAGTTTTTTGCACATACTTAACACATCACTGCTCTCAATTTTCGAGCGACAAATTATTCATACTTAGAAATTTAATTTGAACTAATTATTTTAGAAGCAAATGTAATTTCTCATCTAAGAAGAATTTTAGATAGAAACGAAGAAATTTACTAATCGTTACTTTTGTACTATCCAGATGCCACGCAACAGGAGGCGCCACCGTTCTCGTAGCAACTCGAGGACTTGCTCGCGCTCAGCGGTCTCTCCTCAGTACGAGCACAAGCGCAGACGAATTGACAATTACGACAGCCCTCACAGCAAGGGGACTTACAGGTTAGTAGATTTGGCAATGAATTTTCGCACATGAATTTCAGGGAGGGTTAATAGGAAACACCTTAGATTTTGAAGAGAGCTCATTTTTGTCCAAGATGTTTTACGCAAAGAAACGCTAACTGCGTCTTGAAGTATCCACTATACAATTGTTGCACTTTTCACAGGTATTCGGCGAAGAAATTGATTCTAATTTCACAAAGTGGTGAAGTTAAGGTCAATCCGTACCATCTAGCATGAGAATCTTTAGTATCATGCATGTCAGTCAGACTATGGAAATACGTGTTTTCAAATTTATACATTATTCTTCTATAAAAAGCAGTGCTTTTGTGATGATTTTTATGTCACCATTTTGGTCACTAAAGGTTTCAGCTCCGAATATATTTCTAACATTACGTTGGTCTGTGTAACGTAGCGTTGCGTCCAAACCGAACAGATGTAGTGTTTGTCGCTCGTTTAATAGTATAAATCGATTTTTAAGGAATCGTGAACCAAGCCCTGCACGTAACTCTGAAACTCTACCAGACGTGTTGACTATTTATATACATAAATCATAAAAACCTCTGAAACATGTCGAATTTCAAGGGAAAAAGACCGGCTCTCTAAAGGTTAAACTCGACGAATTTTTGAGATTCCTCTTCTTTACATTTGTGCTGTTATTTTTTAGTTCTCTTATGTTTTTTTTTCGCATAACAGAGTATCTGACTATTACTGTCAATTTTATCTACCTTGATGGATGATCCGGATATAGAGAACAGAGGATATTACATTTTTTTTTCTTGTGACGCCAATTTGACTAAATTTGAACACATAAAAAAGTAGCGTTTGATTGTTTATCTGTTGTTTTGATTATTGACAAAAAAAACTTAAACAAAAAACAACGCAACAGTCTCTATAATTAGATGGTGTAAATCCGACTGGAAGGTTTATTTTTTGTTTCATCCAGCAATAAATCATGTATATGAGCTGTACATCAGATTGAATTTATAGTTTGTACCTAACCAAATGTACAGTTAAGCATCATCACGAAAGTTTACAACTTTCATTACCTTCATGTTGGATCTAGCACAAGGAGCAAAGGGCTAATGATTTTCGTCAAGTTGTGAGCACACGCGTGATTTATTTATAAGAAAGGTTAAACATTGAATAAGCATAGAAAGTTCAGCTATTGGTTAACATTTCGTATTTCAACGTTATCACTTTCGGCAACTCTGTAATAATATTTTAAACATAGTTATCAGTAGCGCTGACCTAGGATCTGTTCGGGTTCTTATAGTCTGGCATAAAATGTGCGTCTGATTAAAAAATGGCAATTAAAAGTACAACAATCGCTTGAACTGCCAGACATTTTGCGTAACTAGTCTTGCGTAGTTCAAATTTACAATTTTTCCACTCTTTTTTTTTCTCCGGATTGAGCAGATGTCTTACGGATCAAAGTCAATTCATACCATAAAAATTATCTGGGATCAGTCCTGTTCTCTTTTCACTTATTGTCACCAAAGCTTATGACTATTTCAGTTATCGAGCGATAACAAAAATTTTATACCGCAACATCTTTTCGTGTGTTAAGTTGAACTTCATTTACACGTCTCGGTTTGAATTCCATATTACCGACCGAATATATATTCATTTGTAACACAGCGTAGGTTGCGTTACAGGTAATATGACGTGACGTGCAAAGCTCTTTATTACTATTTAATGATTCTTCTTGGTTCTTTTTGTTTCATTTCATATTCTTTTTTTGTTTTCATATCGTAATAATATCGGACTGTAATTTAATTCGTATTTGGGATTAACAAGAAATAGATTTCAGTCAGGTGTCTACATGGCCAATAAGATATTTACTGGTCCTAAACGGTAGATCCAAGAGATGCGGACTAGTTTTACATCCGACCAATAAGGAGTGCATTTGGATTGCCCCAAAATCTTCGAGAATTTTTTTTTTTTTTTTTATCAGGCTGAAGTTTGTAAGTTTATTGTAACAATGCATCATTGGTAAAACTTCTTATTTTGCAGCTTTAGGATTACTTGAAATTTAGTAAACCGTTGATACAGCATCAACAAAACTCAGTTTATTCAAGAACAAAACTTCGGGTATTCTAAAGGTGAAAATAGTAATTTCTGTTTCAACTTATCGATACATTAACGGTACCAACTTCAGTCTCGTCTATTTTTTCCCGATAATCCAATCAATCCAGAACAGTTTCTCAGAATTTTTATACACAAGACGTACGTATAATAATTCATCAGAATCGTCAAATCATTATCGTCATTCGATTTCGCATCAAATATTCCGGCAGTTTTCTTTACATACGCATGAATTTTTATTTTATCGTTGGGGGGGATTTTTTTATTTCTTTTTTTTTTTTTGAATTTTATACTCATTTCGCTACTTCTCTTTGTTCCTTATTTTTCTTTCGTCTTCCGTGCTAGCAATTCAGCGAAGCATGCAGACACTCGATTCATTTTAAACGCATATTGCCTCGAAACGATTCAACACAACATCTCCGGCATATTTTCAGGGCCAGTCTGCAGCGAAGATTGAATTTTCATAACTGCAGCGAGTGTTTACTAAAAATTGTATTTACAGGTGTGTCGAAACTTGATAAAGTTCTTATGTCTACACGCTACCCGTTACGTGTTTAGAAATAGGGCAGACTTATTTTCGAGATAAGAAGTGGACAGATTACGGGAAATAATTATGATGCGTCAACGTTTTCTTATCGTGAAACAACAGTCGCCGACGTTCTTGATACGTAGTCACGTTCTCGGTACAATTACGTATAATCATGGCTACTTACTGACTAGTCGAACGTTGAATTACTTCAGTTGCCGATCAACCGTCTGTCGCGTTCTTTTTCTTTATCATCGCTCTGCAGTTATAAAGCTTATACGATTAAACACATTGTGCATAGAAAAAGAGAGTGAAGTTGGGTGTTTTTTTTGTGCGGTGTCGTTTCGTCTGATCGAAATGGTGAAATGGTATTGCGACAAAATGTGCCCTCATTTCACGTCCAAACGGTACGTTAATGCACTCCTTACGGAATGCATAGTTGAAACTATCAGTATAAATCCAACGCAGTTATTGTTACGCATCGGTGATTCGATATTGTCACGGTAAAGGTGTTGAAACTAATGAAATCTCACTTTTAATCGTTTCGCAAATTATTTGCATTGTTTCCCGAATAATTTAATTCAAATCGGCTATTAATTTATTAAAAAATCATTCAAATATTACTTTACAAAGTACGTTTCAAACGACATTTTGTGTCAAAAGATACAACCATCCCATGCATGTATTATACATATATATACAGACGTGTGTGCCTTCAAGTTGGCAATACGTATGCATCCACACACCCGTCCGCTTCACATGACAGTATAATAATTAATTGAAAACATGTACGCTATATCGAAG
The DNA here is from genome assembly GCF_021155775.2 of Neodiprion pinetum. Taxonomy (NCBI): domain Eukaryota; kingdom Metazoa; phylum Arthropoda; class Insecta; order Hymenoptera; family Diprionidae; genus Neodiprion; species Neodiprion pinetum. The sequence continues at coordinate 11,426,848 of NC_060232.1, forward strand.
AATTATTCTCAGAGCTTGCAGCGATCGTCGTTTCAACATTAACAGTATTTATACATACAGATATTATATCTGCATAAGGTAACCGTGAGTGACTACGACCTTTTAAGGTTTTGATCCTCTTTCGTAATGATTGCTCATATTTATTTATTTATTTACCGTACTTCTTATCAATGCGTCAATTAGCCTGCAGTGTTTATTGCGGTTTGTTAATATATTAATTACCAAACGAAATTGCGATGTATACATAATTCTTTGATCGAACGAAACGATCGGTCTTCCATCATCGACGCGGTGATAAATTTTCTCGTAACAATGTTATCGACGAATAGAACAAATCGCTCCGTTAGCACGGAATTGTAGCGTTATTGATCGCGAGAATATCAACCGTGTAAATATTTCTCCCGCGCATCGCGGAGTTTTGTAATATAATATCGTACGCGTGTTAACAATCTCATTGTTAAACGTGTCAAATTAAACGATGTATAACGAGGATCGTTGCAGTAGAAGGAAAATACGAAGAGACCAACGCGGCAAGAGAACCGCTCCGGTTCGTCCGGCCAATGCCGAGTCCAAGGCTCGCCTTCCACTCCTCTCCACTTTTGTTTGTCCGCATAACGCGAGCATGTGTGTTCGTTGACACATACGTAAATTCATACGTGCGTACTTATGTCGGTGGTGTTGCTGTGCCACGGTGGGCACAACCAACCAGAGAGCGACGATGCTGACCGTTTCATAAAGCCTTCGGGAAAGTCAGTCTGTGCTTTAGACGTTCGTCAAGTGGCCGTAGAGTGAGATTTAAACCGACGAGATCCAACTTGCCGATCCTTCGATGATAAATGATTTTTTTTTTTCAAGATAACGCGGCTTAGAACGTTCTTTGAGGAATAACGAAGACTCGATAAAAATTTTTACTTCGCTTTCGTACGTTTAAATCATGCTGTACGTTGAAAGAAAGAAAAATGTGACGGAGTGATATTTGTTTGGACGATAATTATCTGAAAATCGAGTGTGTCACTGCGGTGCGAAAGTGTGCAATTTTTCATATATTTATACTGTATGCCAGGGATAAAAAAAAATCTTTTCAAATCGTGGCCAAAATGTTTTGTGTGTGTGTTTTTTTTTTCTTTCTTTTTTTTTTGCGGTAGGAATTTAAAAACTAAGCTATTGATGTTTCAAAATTTTTTTTCATTCGTTTGATTCTTTTTTTTTTTTTGTTTTTTTTTTATTTGCTTCAAAATTTGTATAACTTTTAATTAACTTTTTAATCGTACCTTAAATCGGCATAGATTTTGACTAGTTTTAGGATACATATTCGCGCGTATGTTATTATACATATCTTTACGTTATTTTTACATCGGTGTGATAGATTTTATAATTAACAATGTTTATTCAATATTTATGCGTAAAATTGACGGTTGAACGATTTATTACAATCTAAAATTTGATTTTGAATTGAGTGTTTCTGAAAGAAATATCCATTCTTTTCCTTTCGTTTCTTTTTCGATACATATTAAATACGAGTCAGTTTTAAACAGTGTTATTGATACTCGTGTATAATGGCAACTGACGTATAATAATCGTAATTCATTCTCAAAAAATTGACAAGAATTAATTCAAGATTTTGTTGTTTGACGTGTAAATGAATGATAAACACACAAAAAAGAAAAAGAAAAAAATCTACAATGTTGGCAAAAATAATAACAAAAATGTTGAAGTTAATCGATTGAAAAATTTCGAATTACTCGCTGCGTGAACTTATTATAATTCTTTGATGATCGCAAAAACTACTCGAGTTAAAATGAAACCATAAGTATGGATTTAAATAAATAAACTGGATCCGTCTAAATCTTATTTGATTCAAGTATTAGTTGTTGCAGGAATGTTTCTCTTCGATGATATGAATAAACGGCTACTGTTGCAGTTACTAAATTATTAACGCGACATTATAGAAGCGGAAGTGAGCGACGTCCATTGTTTTCTTACCTTCCTTACAGCGGTTGGTAAAAAGAAAAAAAGAAAAAAGAAAGTGAAAAACCCCATCGGCTAAAAAGGCGCCGGTTTTGCGAATCGCGTCATTAACGTGCCTTAAATATACCCGCACGGAATATTAGATTATTCATATAAACACCTCCTTCGTGCAGGTGAATTTTAATTGAGTCTCATTAATTTCAAGCCGCGCATCGGGCGCGCTTTTACACCGCGGGAACTTCAAAGGTTTTGAATTTTTTATTAACCGCGTGAAAAGCGTTTCTTCATTACGTTTCAATGTCGCAGAACGATTTTGTATGTAAAAACTTTTTTTTATTCATATCAAAAATTTACCTTTGTAAATATATAATGGTGGTTTACTTCTTTCTTTTTTTTTTTTTGTATTTTTCTCCTCTTACGTATCCATCGAAAATTTAGTTTTTTTAGCCTCAAACGAAGATTCGTAAAACCGGAACACGGTAGCAAAATTCTAAAACGCGACACATCCGGTTTGAATTTTTCAAACGCTCTAAACGAAATATCTCGAAAACTATACAAGTTGAGAAGCTGTTTTTGGTTCCTTTTTGTAGACAATCAAATTTTCTATAAAAAAGGTCCAGACTACTGTACACCTAAATCTTCATGTTGTATTCGATAGGAAAGTTTAGAATTGACTGCGATGAACAAACGAATGAAGATGCTTATTACCTTGTAAATTTTTATCTCAACCGTGTTGTAAGCGGATACAAACAATGTCTCGTCATTTTTTAAAGAACATTTGATTATATACAAAATGAAACCAAGAACAGTTTCCTGACTCGTGTAGTTTTCGAAATATTTCGGTTAGCGCGTTTGAAAAATTCTAAGCGAACGAATCACCTTTTAGAATTTTTCTACCAATTTCGAGTTTCACGAGGCTTAGTTTTACGCCAAAAACTAACTTTTCGAAGGTTACGTAAGAGCAGAAAAAAAAGTTTTCAAAACACCACCCTAACATGTATCTACATTTATATCGTTTGTGTCTATAAATTGTTTATTTTCACACTTTGAATCGAGTCTCTTTGAACGATTACAGTATCTAAATACAGCTGTATCATTGTAACGATTCGCGAAGCGTTTTGCGTCCGCTTACTGCCTACTTCCTTTTCCTTGATACCATGTATCGGATTAGTCCGAAAATCCTAGCGATATACAAGAGCCGAAGCAATTAAGTTCGCAAGGTCGATTTCGCCATCGTAACGCCATGATCGCCCATATTTGGTCAGAATTTATTACGCGCAAATACCCAGCGGCTATAATACACAATTCTATATAATATCTCGTTACATTTCTCTCATTGTGTATTATATTCGAGATTGCCTTACATATCGTATATATATACACACACACCGATATAGCAGTGGCTCGCAATTTTGGCTTATCTGTCGCGATTCGTTAAAAACATGAAATATTTTGCTAATTTCCATTGATTTTAAGCAGTACATAGTCGAGTTGGCAAAATGTGAGAAAGTATTTATTTATTTTTTTTTTTTTTATTCTGTACGTACATTAGTTACCGTGAATTTCAGACAATTTCAAAGTTTTTATTTAAATCCATTGTTACAATAATTATAGTCACACTGATCTCAACCTCGTTTCTATCGTTCTGAAATAATGTAACAGTATCGCCTTGACTTATTTACGCCCACAATATACCTACCGATTCTCTTGATCTATTGAAATCTATTTATTTTACGTTATACTTTGATGTGATGATTTTTTTTGTAATCTGAAGTGCGAATCGGACGAAATCTGTGATTGTACACGCATCGTATGTCTAATAAAGTGTAGATAACGCCGCATATGCGATACAAATAAACACGGTTGACTTCGTTCAATGCAATTTATGCACTCTCGCGGATAATATCGGTCAATTGTCTTGTTTTCGCCCCGTTGCGATCGGAATTGCCGCGATATGACAATAAATTTTCATCAATAAACTCACAATTGTATGACGTTTGTGAAGCGAATCGTCAATATGAAATTGTCTTTTGCAGAGGACGCATATTTATGTTCTCGAAATTAAAACTCCTGCTTTATTTTTTAATACAACAACGTTTCAACTATTGTTTCTTTGACGCAGACTTTTCAACAACAACGTCGCTTCGAATCATATTCGTATTCATCTCGTACTAATTTTTATCAACGCGATAACAACGGTTCTCAATAATGATGAAATCTTTATTTTTTTTTATTTATCCACGATTCAACTTTACACACGTACGATGCGAATTAATAAATACAGATATCGACCGTTTTTTGGCCAAGTTATTCACCCGTGTCTCTTACTTTTATCACAGTTGTGAAATTATCGAGGAGTCAATTATACAAACTACATGGTTTTTCCTTACGAAATTCAATCTTTTCTTGAAAGTTTTCATAAATATTTCCCGCTTGATTTCAGCACTAAAAAACAAAAAAAAAAACTCTTCTTCTCCTCGTCACTTTCGTGTCACATGCAACGATAAAAAGCTTTCATCTTTCCTCGTAATTTCTTTCTTACGATTATTTAACTGCTTTATTGCAGTGAAGATTCGATTCTTTGGCAGGCTTACGGCGCACATTGAAAAGCATACTTACTCTCACTCAGGCTATACGGTAATAAATAACTCGTTATCCGTATACCGAACCAACAGCCACTCGACACTCGGCTGCACTTGAGAAAAGACCTACAGACCTACATTCGTTACTCCATCAATTTTCTCTCGTTTGTAATGTACATAAATCGAAGAGTCGTTTCGTGTGCAGTAAATTACGATAATCCGTACGAGTTTCACTTGTAATACGTAAAATTTGTTCATTAGCACTGCAAAACTTACCGTCTATTCCATCTAGATTTATTTTTATTATTTTTATATTTGTTCTACTTCGTTATTAATTGTTGATAATCATTTATCACTTCCTGTCTGTTCTGACGTTGCTCGTACAAATTCTGGCCATCCATAAATCGTCCTTTGAATGTTTTTTTTTTTTTTTTTTTTTTTCTTGTCGGTTAAACAACGTGCAATCATGAAATACTTATTAACCCTTTGAGTCACACATTATTGCACCGAGTCAACTTTTATAACAAGTTAGTATTCTATGGTTTTTGGGGTCGCTGATTACGAATCTGAAATTAGGATTCCAAAATTCAAGATGGCGGATCCAATATGGTGGACGGAAATTTCGAATTTGATCTAACAAGTTCAAAAAAAAAAAAAGGAGTCTTTAGGCTCGTTGATTGAATTCGCCTTATGGAGTTTTCAAAATCTGATTTCAGACTCGTAATCAGCGATCCCAACAATTCTTGGACAGAGTTTTTTCTCCGGATTCGATCGAATTTGAATTTTTCGTCGGTCAAATTGGATCCGCCATTTTGAGTTTTTAAAATCCTAATTTCAAATTCCAAATCAGCGATCCCAAAAACTTATAATTTATGTGAAATACGTGCATGCTTCTTCAATTGTCCCGATTTTTTTCAATCAATTTCTTTCTTAACAATAATAATTTAAATGATATCGCAATAATTACTATTCAGTATTGAAAACCTACTATTATTTTATCAAAAATAAATTGGTGGTAAGAATACTTACCGCTACGACTCAAAGGGTTAAACTAATCGCCTGCGATTAGTTTGATCGCGAGTCGTAAATCGACCTTGCCAACTTTGTACCACTACCTTGATAACCCGCCATTTTTAGGGTTCCGACGCACAGGAATTTAATAATAGAAAACTCATCGTGCGAATGTACGTAATTTTTTTAGACGTAAGTTTTTGTGATCGAAAAAGAATTAGCACGTATATCGGCATCGGGCATATTATGACGGCTGTTTACGCTTTATTGGGCAGTATAAGGCTTGTATTCGTAATCATTCAATCTCTTGTTTTCGAGACCTTCGTGCATCGTACAGATGACGACGACGACGACGATGACGATGATGATGATGGAGTTGTAACGACGGGTACGAAAGCTTCGTTTAACTCGTGTCACTTCCGGGTGTTGAAAGGAATTGTGTTGGATTCTTTATTTGGCGAATAATAGATTGAGAATATTTTCGAAATTCTATTATACCTTTGTACTCTTGATCGCGTTGTCATTGAATTTTATGAATATCCTTTTATTTATTTATTTTTGTTTCTACCGTTACTTGTAACACTCTGTTGATGAACCAGTTGTTGCACTGGAATAGAAGAACCAGAACTTGAAACTGGTTCGACTAGCTGCAGGCTTGGCTTTCGAGAACATCCGTTCTGCCGTATTAACGTTTGCATCGCGAGCACTTTTGTTACTTTGTTTAATCGTATACTTTTGCCAAAGATTCCTCGAATCTTAACAACTTTGCCAATGATTATCGAAGTAAGTCGAGAAGATTAGTATTTAGTTGATCTAAAAACGACTTGAATGCTTGCGCTCAAAGCTTCAATTTACACACTATTTATCCAAGGCCGATATGTTCCACAAGGTATTTTACAAAAACGATAAAAATAACCGGAACAAATGTGTCTAATTTTAAACATGTAGAGGTTATAAGCTTCCTGACATCCAAGTGTAAAGGTCGCAGAAAAAGAAGATATGTTTTTTATCGTTAATATATATATATATATATTTTTTTTTATTCCCGACAGTTATCGTAATTTCATTTGAGGAGTAGAATAAAAAACAACTCAGCGAGTTCCTCGCGTAGTTTGAAAATATTTGATCTTCTTTGAGGATCCTATAGCAAGGAGGCTTAGGCACAGTGATTTGGTTTAAATAACACGCGAGTGAAGAGAACCGGGCTTAGGCATTCTCCTGCAGTCGTCTATTTTAAACTGTATTCATGACCTTTTACTACTCGTAACAACTTGAAGAGAGACTCTGTGATACCTATAACTATACTATACCTACGCGGTGCGAAGATGCCGGTACTCTACGTTGCTCTCGCCTCATGGATGCCAAGGTAAGGTATTCGAACATGGCTTCAACATTTTTTGGTTCACGTGAGAAACGTTCGGGGAATTGGAAATATCGAATTCGAGTCGTGTAATCGTTAACTTGTATAAGTACAATACTTGACGTTATCTCAAATTCGTCACACTTTATAACTCTTTACGAAAGAAGATTTTTCGAAGCATATAGCGGTTACATTTATTGACCCTTCTGTATCCGAAGCATACATTTTTCTTTGCAATCAAATTCAAGGAATCTGGGTATAGAAGGTTTCTCGAGGTCGTTGATTTCAAAAATGAACTCAGATCTGAGAAATTTTCAATATTTAAAATGGCGGATAGGATCAATTTTTATATTTTAAGTCCGCGATATTGAATTTTGAAATTCTGACCGTCGATTCGTTTTCAGCGACCCCAAAAACCCACGATTACAGAGAGTTCCGCTATTCTAGTCCCCATGACCTTTCCAGAATTACATTTAATCTGCAAAAGCAGGCATTTTCAATACTTTGATTATTTATAGCGCTCACTATATTCGCGGAATCATCGTAATCTCTCTTAAAACGACAACATTGACATCTTAGAAGGCCAATTGTGTAAAACAAAAAAAAAAAAAAAAAAAAATGCCAGCGATATCTCAAAACTTGAATTTAAATCTTGAATAACCGATTCAAAAAAGGTGTCTCAAATATATGAGAGACTGTGCGGCAAAGGGTTAATTATTCATCTTTGCGTGATTATCTATCAGCGAGTCGAAGTCAGTTTGAAAAAGGACCGACGCTCCTTCAGAACTAATTCGAATAAAATTGATCAATCGTACGATTTGAACTTCAATTTTGTCGATGTTTGAAAAAAGTCTAACAACGAGATGTTTATACGTATATAAATGAACATTTTCAGCATAACATTTACATTACACAACAAACGGGGTATTTCGACATGAGCTGATTTTGACACTTTGGTCCTATTTAAGGGTAACAGCTGATCGCTGAGACAGTTGTGTCACACACAGTCTTGTGCAGCAGTGCCAGTATTTTACTGCAACGTGAACGTACGTGTATAAACGTACGAAATTATGCAATGTACAGAAGTATGGGAGATTCCAGGCTGCGTGCAGCACAGATTTCACAATAATTCTTCACACGGGTTTTTATTATGTTATACGCTCGGTAATTAACAGTGCGTGAAATCGCAGCTGCACAACATCTGCAGCATTGCAACGCCAGGTACCCTCTTATTATTATTCCGCATTGAAGCGAATGTTATTATTAAACGTGACCGGTCTCTGCCTAAAACCAGATTCTAATTACTCGGGCAAGCAATGCAGGTCCGAAACACTCCCGAGTATACGTGTAATGTAAATGCAAAAACGTGCTCGTTTCACTTCCGAGATGAAATTTATATATAGGTCCAATGTGTATGTTTGCCCACTTCTGTAAATCCTCACCACCTGACCTATATACCTAACCGGTATAATCGACGCTCACTTTGTCTATTCTGAATTCTCACACGAGTTTCCCAAGGCCTTTGGCCTTTATCCAAAAACCATGAACAGGGTGGTGACAGACCGGGAAAAACGGGAATAGTTTGGGAATTTTTTTTTTCTATCAGAAAAAGTCAGGGAAATGTGATAAACAACGGGATCGGGAAACATTTAGGTATTTTTTTTTTTTTTATAATTTGTTATCAAACCTCAATTATGCTTCGTTAATTAAAATTCAATCAAAATAATTTAGGGAAATGGTGTGGTTCGTTTACATGAAACGAAGCGATAATGCGTATTTCCGAATCCAAATTTATATATTGAACGTCTACAATTTCTGGAACTTTTTGTCATAGGAGCCGTTCAACATTAGCTAAGCTTTGTGAAAAAATATTAGGGAGTTGTGAATTTTTCATTGGACAAGACAGGGAATTTTGTTTGAGCAAATTTTTCACCACCCCGATGATGAAGACGATAGGATCAGGGACAGAAGAGGAACGAAATGGTTTTCCTTGTTTCTAGAATATAATTTTACACATTATTCTCTCTGATTCGAGATCAAGTGACTTATGTGTTCAAGCTTGCAGTTAGCTTTGAAGTTTTCCCCGCATATATATAAAAATAATAATTCTACGATTGTGTAAAAAGGAAAAACCGAGCGCTTTGATCAACGTCTTTTTCATCAAAGTCTACTTTGACTATTTTGTCCGTTAATCATACGCTTATATGAGTCATCTTATCTAGGAATTCAATAATCTTCCCTGTCGGTAATAATGTTTGAACAGAGTCGTTTATCGACTAGTTATCGACTGAGTAGTGCGTGATCAAATTCGCCACTTACTATATTCAGGGTATCTACCGCTTCTTAAATATCCTCAAATCCTGGAATTATTCTGGAACAAAAAATTAAAAAAAAAAAATTTTTTTAAATTGTCAATCGAGTCCTGACAAATTTTTATCTATCCTGAAAAGTTGACATAATATATTTTTGATTGAAAACAGTGAAATTTCAATTGTACATAACATGCCGTTGGATTAGTCCTGGAATTTAAATTCTCGATCGCAGTAGACAACCAGTATATCACAGTCCCTTGGGTTTACAGTTATTTAGAAGGTATAAACTGCGTAGCTCACTAATAGTTAACATCGCAACACTGTTCACACGTTCTTCTTTTTCAACTTTCACGCCGTTTCGTTTCTTTGGATATATAGTACGCGAGAGGCTGGTGCCTCGTTTTTTTTCCGTTTTTGCTAGATATTTCACCTGGGTACACATATTCTTGTGTTCTTATCGATGAGCATAGTCTTAACGCAATTTTCACCGCACATCTCTGGAAAAGATGAACCTGGACAAAATCTAACTTCACCAATTTCCGTCTTTCGAATTTACCGAGGGATTACTATTACGCGCCAAATGCTGTATTACGTATTATAAACACACATGCACGGCGAGTGGAATTACAACTATCAAAAATAACTTGGGGGCCATTTCGGAATACCGTTTGAATCAGGAGAACGGGGAAAGTTGGGAAGCGAGTGACTCATAATCACTTCATACACGTTGCGAATTGGTAACAGGTTGACTCATGTTGGAATCATGAGCTGAGTCGGATGGTAAAGAAGGAAACCGTCCGACAGTATACTACAGATTCACATTTCTAGACTGTTGGGAATAATTTGTCGTACCTTGCAATGTTCGGTTTGATTTGATTTTCGACATTGACTTTTCACGGATGTCGCTTAAGGTTATACTATAGTCTAAGTCTAGTATAATTGAATGTTACTTGTTCCGACTATTTATTATCAAAGTCTACGCATCGATGTTATGCCTGATAATAGCGAAAATAAGGGACATTTTACTCAGTCGGTAAATACTGACTACAAAGCATCCTTTTAACGTTGAACACTTGAAGTATCTTTCGATTTCATCCGGCAGCTTTTTGGCACCGGATTTATTTTCCCATCTTCAGTGCCAGATCATTACAAACATTAATTACGATCGGTTAATCGTTTATTCAGCGTTTTGACGTATTGCGCTGTCACTGATAAACCGAATCAAAGGTTGATCCTCTTCGTTTCGACCTTGGAGAGATTCCGTTGGGTATGTAACACGGTGGTTGTTTTGCGTTGGTCTCAATCAACTCGTCGGTCGAGTTTAACTCAATTTACATACTCAGATTCACAGGTCCTTTGACCCTAATTGAAAGTTTGGTTAAACCCGTTGACGACTAATTGTAAGGTCAGCTCCGCTGCTTCGAAGTTGCTGAGATAACTTTTTATAAATAACGTTCCATGGATCTTCGGCACGTGGTATTAGTCACATCAAGGTTGGCCCTGCGGAGACCTCTTGCAAGTTATACGGCTGCTGGAATTATACGTCCGTTTAATATCCATTCTGTATACTTGAATGGAGTTGGTCGTTCAATCCTTGGAAGGATGGTTAATTTTAGACGTTATTTAACCGCGTCAAACGATTCGCTTCACGGTCGGCGTTACGAACGCGATAATACAAATTACGAGCTCTCTTTTACACCGTATGGATGTAGTCCGATATTGAAGGTCCGGGCCTGAGGCTGACTTTTGGAAAGAAAAAATGATGAAATTTGAAACGCAATTTCCTACCTTGGCTATTGATAAACATTCGTCAAATCGGTATCAAGAAACTAAGCAGAAGTATAACAAATTTTAGAAACTCTTGTATCTTTATAAATTGTAATAACATTTTGCCATTTTCTTTTTTTTTTCTTCCGAAAGTATTATTTGTTATTCGTTTAGTGAACGCAATAAAATATCCCACCTTCTCCGCCAACTTCGTAGATTGGCGAGAAATTGAAAGAAAAAATAGAACGTGAATAATGTTGGACAGTTTCGATAGATTTTATGAAAGTTTTATTTTCTCTTTGATTTTTTTTTTTTTTGTTATTCAGCAACAAGTAAAAGTAGAATGAAAATACTTGTGGTTGAAAATTTTTTGGAACTATTCCTAGATTAGCAAAGTGTAGAAATTACACGACGCAATTTTATTCACTAATTAGATATTCTGATGTGCACTTGAAAAAAAAACGATAATAATAATCTGTAATTTGTATTCAATCAGTATGGCATTTAATTCTAATTAGCATCGAAATTCTTTCCAATTAAAAAATCACAATTGTTGGGAAAAAAAAAAAAAGAAGAAAAACGACAATTTTTGTAATCTCTATCGTATTTCGATTCTAATTGTAATTTACAGTTGTAATTTATCACTAACTAAGCATTGATAAATTGAGGAACTACATATATTATCTTGAGTTCCGACGTGTGCAGTTATATCGTTACACATGACACGAGTGAAGTTATAAATGAAAATGAACGTATTCGAAGCGAAGATTACGTGGCACGTGCACGTATAATTATACATAGTGCAAGTTTATTTTAGATAGGTGCGGTTTATATAAATGTCCGAGCTATTTTAGCGAGTTTTCTTACCGAAAATTCGTCATTGTACAGACACGACGTGGTTTATTATAATTTTACAACAACTTTCTACGCTGCACGCTCGATCGGTATATCGCCGGTCTTTTTGTTTATTATCCACTTGGCTGGGTAACTTTGTATTTTCTGCGTTATTTGTTTTCGGCATTGTATCCTCCCTTATAAACATAATCACGCGCTATTTAAGTTGAGGAACGTGACTACGGCTACTAGAATCTGTACGAATATATATTTGGTACTATTTCATATATTGTTTTTTTTTTTTATTTTCTCTAAGATCAACAGCTGATCGAATGTATTTTTGATTTTTATTCGTTAAAATTAACGATGGCTGTAGCATTCGTTGACATATCCATTCAAATTTTTAGACAGTTTATAAACGTATAATAAATTTTTACACTCGTTTTGGCAAACTAGAATTAAATCTTGAATTTCTAATTTAATCACAATTACAATATTTTTGCGCTTTAATAATACGCTTATTCCAAATGCTGCAAAATTATGGTTTTTTTTTTTTCCTTTTTTATTTTCTACTGTAATATACCTGAAATTCACAGAGTAAAGTTTCTTTGCACGAAACTTTGAAAAATAATCCTACAATATTTTTCATTTCTCTTCCCTGTCACCCAAGGTGCAAAATAATTTACAGGTACATTTGAATTCGTGTTTGAGAATGTAATTTGACTTTTAACATCGAGGTCAATGTAAAATCTATCCTGGGACGAAGAATTGTAAATTGTTTCAAAGTCACAGTTTCGGTTATGAGTAAAAGAGAGGGACAGAAAAAAAAAATCGAACATGAAGTTTCGATCGACCGTCAAGCTTGATTGAAAACAATTCCAATAGTAATGATTGAAGAATGGCACCTACAGTATAAAGCGGTTAGGTATATTCGGCCACATTTTCAACACTTTTTACCCGCAAATATACAGCGAAGGTCTCAGTGTCATTTTGAAAATTGATTGTCGATACTCATATAATTATTATTATCGTCGATTGGAGTTTTCAATTACCTAATCAACATCAGCGACGACCAATAAGCTAAAAATAATCGATGCATCGATTAATCGGGTCCGAAAAAACAAATAATTAAACACGGCTCGATTGAGTCGGGTAATAATTAACCGATTAATCGATTATTTCGTACTTTTGTGAAACGGTGCATTTGAAACTAAAGTTTCGTAATTTCGTTACGTGGTATTATAATACCGTAAAAGTTTTTTTTTTTTTTTTTTGTGACAATTTCTAGTTTTATTGAATCTACATATTCATTTGTCTTTCACTTGTTATACCAATTAGATACTCGGTAAATAAGGCGATGAAAATAATTGATACCATTAATCACACAAATTGATATTGTACTGCGTCGTTCAGGGGATTGAGAACCAAAAATCCGATTTACCGAGTTTGAAAAATAATCTATCTCATCGAAAATCAATTTATTATTTATCGTTCTCAATCAACATGGATCGATCGGCGCGTGATGTACCGGGAAAAAAAGAAAAGAAAATAAAAATGTATAATTTTCTCTCGTTTCAGTGACGAGAGAGTGCTGAGGTCTCGGGCTCAGCACGAGAGGGGAACGAGCGTCGGGCGTCGTTACAAACGGAGTCACCGTCGTTCGCCGTCGAGCGGACGTCAGCACAACACCCAGCATCCCCCGCATACCCAGCATACTCAGCACACGCAGCACAGAGAGCGAGCCCATCATGCACCGGGTGGATCGAGCCGTCGGACGCGTGCCCATCGTCATCACGGATCCGCATCGCCGAGCCACGAACCATCTCGACATCGCCACAGGTCACCCTCGTCCAGAAGTCAGGTCAGTCTCAAATCCGTGTCTCTTTATACTCCTCCGCCCCATCGCCCCCACACCCCACGCCCCCACACAACCCCCGTCATCGATGCTCTCTGTTTTTTTTTTTTCACCCCCTCCCCCCTCGTCGTTGTGGTTCATTTGTTTTTTTTTTTCTTTTTTTTTTCCTTCCATCCATCTTGATTCGCGAGACGGGTCAATTATATTATCGTCGTGTCGATGTATCGAAGATTTCGCGAATTTTTTTTTTTTTTTTTTTTTACCCCTCTTATCTTTCGTACACCAGTAACGGTCGCGTCACGATCAAAACGAAGGAAACTTCGATCAGGCTATTTTTTTTTTTTATATGTAATTATGTAATGGTGTGTATGTATACGTATATGCGCGCTTACTGCTCTTGATACTTGCACACTTGCTGGTCAGTTTACGAAAGGAATGATAAAGAAGATACAATTCAAAGGCTGCAGGATGCGTGGTGGATGAGGTCGTTACAATGACGGTGAACATTTTTTTTTTTTTTTTTTTTTCCACCTTTTATCCACGAGTATTATTGTTATTGTTGTTGTTGTTAGTATTTTACCTTTGACTAATTGGAGGAAGGGGGAAAACGAAAATTTAGCCATGTTGTAACCGTTTAAAAAAAAAAAAAAATTATTTTAATCTAAGCAAGTGACAACAAGAATAAGAAAAATCCTATGAAAATCGTTTTCACAATTAATTGACTATAATCGCAACTGCAATATCAACGATTATTTTCGTGTAAAGGGGAACGAATCCATATTTTCAGTAAAATTCATATTTAATCTCCTGGACGAAACAGGAGATTAACTGACGTGGTATTAATAGTATGTGGAAAATTTTTGGACGGTCAAATTTGCTTTTGAAATAGTAATTTCGGTGAATCTAGTAGAATTTTTTTTAAATCGTCGAATTTTCGTTTATCGAATAAGATAACGTAACAAAAATCTACTTCTACACGCAGTCGAGTGAATTTTTTTTTTTTTATGCCAACGAAGTGAATGATTTACAAATATATTCGTTTGTTTATTACAACATGTAACTCTTGTAAACTGCTGACGATCTTTAGAATCTGGTGGTTTTCGACAAAGTTTCATTTTTCGTTATTCTTGTGGTAAATGATTTTTCTACATCGTCGGAAACGATATTATTTTTCGGAAATACAATTATGTACAACAAAGTTGAATTTTTATTTTCCCCACTTGTAAAAGCGATCAACGATCTCCGTTTCCGGGAATAAAACTTCGACTGAAAAGGAAAGAACAAATAATAAAAAAAAAAAACATTCTCACAAGTTGGAAAATATTTGTATTATTAAAACTGCAAACAACACGAAGCAAGATAAAGAATGGTATGTTTTACATTAGTTATCATCTTGCGTGCGTTTCTGTTTTGTATAACTGTCGAAGTGTGAAAAGCATCGATCGATTTCCCTTCGCATTGAAAATTGGTCCGGTATACTTGGGCGTATCGAGTAAAGCTTCAACTGCGAGCGGAAATTCCAGATTAATGGGAAACGTCTTTCTCTCCTTTCTCCTTCTTCTTCTTCTTCTTCTACCTCCTACTCGAACTAATTTTAAGTACGGGGGAAAAAAGAAATTCCGTAGCGTTCGTTGAAAGTGGCGCCTAGATTTAAAAGTCAATCGTACAGATTTCTTCTTCGTCGTGGCGAATCAACGATCGGGATGGTGTGAAATTTGTATTTTTGTTTTTCTAAAATTAGAAAAATAAAAAAAAAGAAGTTATTTTCCGGAGGTGCAATTTCCACCAACATCGGCGTTGTTGCCGATGCTGCTTGTGGTCCCGACTTGTTGGTTGGCGATGGTTCGTTCTTTCTTCGTATCTATTTCTGAACGGTGGCTATTTTCGATGAAACTCGTCAGCCGCGTTTTGCAGCGTTCAGTGCGAGCTTGTGCCAGATGGCCGGAGCAACGTCGACCAAGATCTTACCGGCCAGCCGGCTCGCCGGAGGTTGACCACACCAGCAGCCCTGCAACGAGACGGCGAACCTTAACTTTTGACTAACAAACAACGCTGCTTCGACGGGAGTTAATAATTATCGTTACTCGAGTCAGCGATATCATTGTAACGTCGGCCGGGCGCGTGCGGAGATAAATTCGAACGAAGAAAGAAAGAAGGAAAGACGGATGGAAAGAAACGAGGGAAAATGGAATAAATAAATCAATTAATTGATTGATTGATTGATTGATTTAACGAAAAATAATGAAAATAAAAAAAATTGTAAAAAAGAAAGTAAATAAACGAGAAAACAAATATAAATATATAAAGAAGTGTAAAGCTTACCGCGAACAAAATCGCGGTTAACGGACGAACTCGATTAATTTTCTGCTTGTTTCGATGATCGTATCGCGCGATAATAAACGACGGTGGTGATACGGAATGTGTTGATTTAAAAAAAAAAAAAAAGAAAAAGTTGAAAAACACGAATCGATCGATGACGGTTAATTTTTTAATTCGCTGCGAGAAGTCGGGAGGAAATATTTGTGAAGGGTTCGACTGTATTGTTGAGGGAAGAATTTGAAGGAGTTGTGGGACGGGAAAGGGATTAAATCTTTGTCGAAAACATGGCCAATTTGGACGCGAGATGGGCTCTGATGGGCCAGGGAACACCGCCCTCGAATATCGGTGCCTCGTCGACGATGCCGAATCGTCAACAACAATCTTCGTGGTGGCCGTCACAGTCACCGTCAGCTGTTGCTGCTGCTGCTGCTGACACTAGCTGGGTGGCAGGTTGGAGGTTGCCGCAAACTTGTCAGCAGCCACCGATTATCGGCAACGAGCACGATGTACGGACATCGGACAACATTGATATCGAAACGAACCGAATCGACGTTACACCCGAATCCGAAAATTCTACGTCCGAGGTAGCGCTCGCTCTGACTAATACAACACGCCTTTATGCATTTTGTGAATTAGGTTCGTTCGTAAAATCTTGATCTTTTTTTTTCTTTTTTTTTTCTCCTTTTTTTGTCCGTTTAATTTTGCGTTCTCCATCCGTACCTACACGCGTATGTTATGTCTTGTGTAATAACAGTTGCACAAAGTGTTGGTTTGAGATAATCGTTACAGAGGTGTACTAATTTTAAAATGGATACAGTGGTTTTTGTTCACGCAGGCAATTTTGTTTTTGTTTTTATTTTTTTTTTCTTATTTTTACACACAAGCTATTTGTTTATTTTACCTTTATCGCGAGTTCCGAATTCAATACTCGGAACAACCGCACCCACGAGTTTGACAGTTGTTAACAATGTCGTGAACAACGTCGTCGGTTTTTTCTTTTTTTTTTCAGCTACTCTTATCACGCGAACATCGTGTATTTTTTATTCAGCTTTTACACAGTTTTTATTTTTATTTTTTTTTTCCTGTTCGGTAGAAATTTGAGTGTTTTTTTTTTTTTATTAACTTTATGTTCTTCAATAACCGGAGAAATAGACAAAATAATTGCTATTAGAATTTATCGATTTGTTAAACGATGTGCTGTTTCGATATTGTTTTTTAAACCAACCAAAACGAAATTGTCGTATTTATCTAAAAATGAGAAAATAAAAAAAAAAAAGAAAAAAAAAAACGTTTATATCACAAATGAGAAGTTTTTCTGCTTTTTATTTTACCGTTTAAACATGCAATTTTGTTTGCAATATTTTCTGCACGTAATGCTGAAATTGTTTTTTTTTTTTTTTTTTTCTTTTCCTTTCCGATACATTTAAAAGTTTCAACTTGTTGAATTTTGTCATCGTATCGTTGTTGGTTACACGTTAAAAGGTCTAAAATCCAAGGAATTGAAACGTCTGATTGCGAGTTGCGTTACTACGCATTAAAGCTTTCGATGTGCTTCTTCGCCTTAGCTAGATTCCGATTTAACACTCCGGTGTATATTTATAGAAGGGTGAATTCCAATGGGATCGTTCCTAAGAAAATAAAAAACGAAAAAAAGATAAAGAAAAATCAGAGCGAACAGTGCGAAGGCTGACAGTTAATCTTCCAACGGTTTCGAAATTATTCGTATGCTTCGGACACGTAAAGTCGATGGAAAATTTAGATTAGGTTGAGTTAGGTTAGGTTAGGCTAGGCTATCGTCAACACCGACTCTATTCAACATCATCGTGTAAATAAATAAACGAATGGAATTCGGGTCTGGGAAATGGGATTAAAAAACAAGACTTCTCTCTTTTATATAATTTACGGAACAAAGTTTCAATCGAAACTCCGGATGTTACTCGTACTTTAAGAATACGCGTCAGTTAATAGTCTCGAAGTGTTGCCAAATTTTATGTTGTACAGGGTGACATTTTATTTAAATATCAAACCGATGACGTACAAATTTGATCGAATACGATTTTCAAGTCGATCGAGGTTTTTATTATCAAGTAACTTAATATCAAGCTCTGTATCTTATTGAAACACAAGTCGGAATTTATTTTCTCGTAATCCATCTTACATTGAATTATATAAACAAGTACAACATATATATATATATATATATATATATATATATATATATATATATATATATGTATATATGTGTGTATGAGCTGTGGGAATCAAACTGATTTTGCGGACGCATATTTTCCACGGTTTCGTAACTTGCTTGGATAGTTGGAAATAATTTGGAGAAGGTCTAATAATAATAAGAATAACAAAATAACAATAACCTATGAGTTGAAAGCATCTGACGTGATTATCGTTAAAAAAATTCACTTGTTTTAAAGACTTTGAACGCAGGATGTTTTGAATCTCAAAATTCCAGTTGTATTTGTACTATCGAAAATGATTCTCTGAGATGAAAGAAATATTTCGCGAAATTTGAGCAAAGTTTTTGCCGCTACATAGAATTTTGCATGCGTTACGTAGAGTTGCTTATCAACTTCGACCGACCGCTTATATTGATACTTTACTAATCTGTCTTTCATCTGATATAAATATCCGCGAGTGTAATTTACAAGTAATATTTTAAAAACGAACATATCGTACGCATCCGCAAAAGTAATAAAAATAAATAAGCAAATTTTTGTTGCTTTCTTTCTTTTTTTTTTTTTTTTTTTTTGGATTTCTTTTCTCTTCTTTTTACGGAAATATCGATCGCAATGAACGAAATTTTGTTTATGCATCCGCGATATGTATATTATTCGATTTAATTCGTGTGATCTACATATATAATCAAATTTTTGATACACTTATATAGTTTAATTAATAGTGAATTTTTCTTTAAATTTGTAAAATAGGAGAAGTAGAAATTTAACTACGTCGTGTCTGCAGCTTTAAAATTTTCATGCCATATTCGTCAAGCTTTTACTAACTTGGCTTATAAATTTCGCTGTTGTGCAAACTTTTTACTGATTTCCGCCTATTCTTCTCTCCTTCCAATTATAGTCCAAGTAAAAATTACGGAGGTCGCAAATACCTCATAAATTTCATTGCGATACCTTAATTGGATCTCGAGTGATCTGCGTTCTTATGCCAGACCTAAAAGGTCTTCATTTTTATAACAACAATAACAACAAAATACCCAAACTCAACTGCACCGTACGGTTCGATATAAACAGAGTGTATTTTATATTTTCAAATCCAGTGGACTCACGTTTTGTGAAAATATCCAGTCTGATAGAATATCGTTTTTCTTTGTGTTTTTATGCAATATGAAATTTCTGAGACATTAGGTTAATTATCGTAAATAAAGTCGTAGTTATATACGTGATTGAGAACTTTAACACTGAATATATAATATATACCGGGACAATCTCTTGAAAACTTGAAAATCAACCGCGCATGCGCGAGTTTTATCGGCTGTTCGCGCAGGCTGGCCATCCCATGTTTCAGCTGTCAAACTGTTTCTGGCGGCGATGCGGTTGATACGAATTTTTGAGGTTAGATTCTCAAATAATTGAGGTAGTGACTGGCGAAAGGTTTGGGAAGCATTTATTGTTGGGTGGAGAGAGTTGATTCTTCGAAGAACGGTCGGAATTTAATGCTTATGCTCTTTCAAAATTCAAACGTACACATTTTGCGTACGTTGGCCCTCCTGCATCGCAGATAAAAAATATCACTGCGGGAAAATTTCGCCGGCCAATGAGATTGAATTATTTGGCGCATGCGCGGTTGATTTTCAAGTTTTCAAGAGATTGTCCCGCTGTATAGCAATTATTAAAATCCGATAAAAACGTCAACGTCTAGAAAGATGAGATTATTTCCAGGGACGGAAGCTCAAAAAACATTTTCCCTGATCGGTATCGTGGGGGAAAAAAATGGTCAAATACCGTAATCAACGTGATTATTTACTGAAAGAATAAAAAAAACCAAATGTGGTCCACATAATTATCGCCGTACGTCTAAATGCAACAGGTTTTTTTTTTTCCACATATAATCCGCCGCTCTAAATATATAATACGATAACGACGAGGTGTAACGAAAGCGTAAACTGTATACGATAACGTTAAAGATAATGATAATAATATATTTCTTAAACGAGAAATTGTAGATTATTCAGTTGCAGGCGATGCCTCTGCTGCGGAGGCACGGCGAGTCCATGCCTCTGCAAATATTAATCCGAACTTTATTCGCGTTATGTACGACTGTTAAATATCATTCGATACGATTGAATAAGAATGAAAGTGAACCAGTGATATTCAAAGGATAGGAACATCCTTATTTTCATCTATCCAGCAACTTCGCACGATTATTTCAGTCTGTGAAATGTTTGCCGTCGCTTTGGGAACAACCGCGCATATCTCGAGGGTTCTAAAAACCGTCGTTAATATATCTGCAGATCTATTTTTTCGCACAGATTATCTAAAATTCCGTTATGTGAGTTGATACACAGTATTATTTTATTATACGTATCAATTTAAGGGGGATTGAATTTCTTTTTTTCTTTCGTGTATGATACCATTTTAAGAAATTAGAGATACGATAGCCAGACGGATAGATAGACAGTGTCAGATAAACAGGTAAACAGATAGACGTATAGATTTATATATATATATATAGATAGGTAGATAGATAGATAGAAAAGATGGATTTAAGAGGTTTATTCGCTTTTGGAGTGAAAGAGAGAGAGAGAAAGTTTCTCTGTACTCATATACTTAATCGCATACAGACCGCGGAAACTATCCATGACCTTGCTGCTGTTGCTGCTTGTGGTGGTGGTAATGCCGTACGTCGTATGCTTTTCGTGCCTATAAATAAATCAATTTCAATCAACAAAATCGTCAACTAGCGCCAATTGCGCGCGAATCGTTATGCGAAAATGATTTATGTCGCATGTAGGAGACGTGAATTTATTATTATACTCGCGCTTCTCGTTACTTGAAAAACTGGATTCCGGCCACCTTCCTTCATGCTTTCTGTTTCTCAGTTATCGCCGGAATGTTTTTTTTTTTAATGGAAACATCCTCCGCCAATTTCTCGCCACGTAACGTAAAGTTTTCAATTTTCACGGACACAAATTTTTTGGATTTTTTATATCAATGCAAATGCAGTATTTGCGAAGTATAGGTGTAATTAAGAGACGAATAGACGAAAAGTTTACACGTCAAACAATACGAATTTAAGCTCGCAGGGTTGGTTGGTGGAACGATTGAAGTTGAGTTAAAATTTCTCGGAAATAATTGTATTATTGTGTACAATTCCAACCATATTTTTCGAGTCACATTGGTTATTCTTATCAATTTTCACGAACTTTGAACCCGGCGGCTTATACCGCATCACATGCATCAATATACGTATCCGAAGTCGCAGTTACAGTGATAATGATTGGATTTTTCGTCAGTAGTTACGCACGTCAGTCTTTGTCTAGTGTGTGTTGTTAGTTAAATCCAAGTAATATGTGCAGCAGGGTTTCATCGGTTATATAACGATGCAAAGAATATCAATAACGACGGTCCGTTAAATTTCGTACGTGAATTTAATTAATCTTATTGCGTACATGCCTAACATGTTCACGCTTCTATATAGAATTTGTTAACAGCTGCTTGATAGTTGATTACAAATTTTTTAACGCGGTATTAGTTTATCGCGATTATTTATACATGTAATCGGAATGAATGGAGATTCGTTTGCCAACCTTTTTCATTGATTGCTATTCTAGCTTCGTGTCAAAATGTTATAAACTGTCGCAGCGATTCTTACGATCGATTATAAATTTTTATTTCAAAATCGGCTGAAACTTTTCGATTTTTTGAACTGCATCCAAACGTTTATTTTTTTTTTCCGTAGTTCTGCGCTGTCATTCACCAAGTTGCAAAAATGAAAATAGACTGTTTTCTACATATTTAATCAGTTTATCATCGATGTAAAAAATAGGCGATTATGTCACGTCAAGTTTCGAACCAGACACTGAAGGACTACGAAAAATATTTCAGCCTTCGAATTTCGGTTCGTATAATTTTCGTATTTACACACAAAATAGCTGTACAAATAATTATGTGAAACATCGTACAACAATGTGACTAGAATAATTGAACCGAAAATTCGACGTCATGATATTTTTCCAACTCAAGCAATGAATCAGGGCAATACTTACTTCTGCAATGCGTGAAGCTGATAGCAATGCGTCAGTCTCTTGGTATACGCGAAGAGTTTGTAAAAATAACCCCGCTAGTTGATATTTGTTATATCTACTTTAAAGGATAGAATTTAACGAATGATCAGTGTTGCGGTGAAACTGATATTTCTGAAATAGGTGAAAATGTGAAAAAAAATTTGATGTTCTCAGAGAGGAGTCAGAATTCTCTTTTTCCGTCATTTGATATAGAGAAAAAATAAACCCGAACGACGTTACGTCTTATCTGCGTTAATTCAGTCATAACGGCGAATTTGTAATAAAAAAAAGTCATCGATTTAAACCTTGGTGAAAAAAAAAGAAGAAAAAAAAAAAGAAAACCACGCGATCGATTGCAAAAAAAAAGTTGTTAAAGTTTGAAACCGATTTCTTTCTGCCATACGATTCTGGCGAATAAATAAAATTCGAGTGAAATAAAAGAAACGAAGGTGGGGAAAAAGGTTTTAAAATAAGTCGGCAAGTATAATTTACGTAATCCCAGTACCACGACCGTCGGCGACGGCGACGGTGACGGTGACGATGGCAGTGGTGGAGGTGGAGGTGGCGGCCTTCCTCGTCGACTACAGTGCTGCCTAGAGGACGACGCGTTGTTTGGTTGGAAGCAATTCTCCTCCTGGCTGGCCGGTATTTTTAGTACCACAGAGTATTTGGCGGGGCGGTTCGGGTCGAGACACGTCGACTAGGTTGTATCTTCAGTGCATCTCTCTCGCGGGACGACAACACGCGAAACCTCCTCATCATCCACTCACTCGCCTACTCCGGTCGTTTTTTTACCCCCGGCAATTCTCATCCTTATCGCGCGCGCGCGCCTCTAGATTCTCGTTCTGTTTTTCTCTCTCTCTGTCTTTCTCTCTGTCTCTCTCGTTTCGTTCCTCGATATAAGTTGGACGGTTATATTTTTCGCATTTTATTGGTTTCTTGTTTTTTTTTTTTTTCGTTTTTTTTTCTTTTTTCTATTATTTTCTAAATTTGTGGTGTCTTTTAAACTGAATCGCGTTCACCTCGCATCGCGGTCATTTCTTTTATATTTTCTTGCTCTCTTCGTCGAGTAAGAGGAAAGAAGGAAGAAGAAGGAGACGAAGACGAAGAAGAATAAGATGAAGAATGACAACGTCGTTACACAACGATGACCGAGGTCTTGCGCGGTGGATCATCACCACCGTATTTCGATAATGAGGGTGCGTGCAGCATGCACTGTTATTTCATTCGTACAACGTGCACACTTCTGAATCGGTAAAATTGAGAAACACCTACCTAAACTATCGCCGCCGAAGCAGCATCGCCTCGTTATCGTGGCTCGGGGCCAGATAGCCTTATTCTTCTTTCTCTTCTTCTTCTTCTTCTTCTTCTTCGTGTTCCCATTCTTATTCATTCGGTGCTCGTAACCTCGAAAGTATCGTCATCGTCGACATCATCGTCATCAGTAGCAGCGGCAGCAGCATCATCAGCAGCAGCAACATTGAATAAAAATCGAGAGTCACACGTGCGGGGTGAAGTTGAAGTGTCGAGTTGAAAAGTTGCTGTCGGTGACGATAACTCTTTGAAGTGACCCTGAAGTAACCTTGAGACACACAAGTGTTCCGACCAAGGAAAGGACCGATAAGCGAAACGCTGGTAAAGTGGCCGGAAGGAAAATATTAAAGAAGAGACGGAGAGACTCTTGTTAAATAAATAAATAAATAAATAAATAAATAACCGGATACTCGCCTCAACTTCGCTATGTCATCCACGTCCTCGACGACCGCCGGTGGCCCAGGTCGTCAGGGATCAACGCGACGCAATCGTTACTCACGTTCGTCGACGACTAGCGTCACTCAGCTGCTCAGCGATTCCTGCTCAAGTTTACTCCAGCGTTTGACAACCCGCGTCCGAGGTCCCTCGAACACCTTATCGTCGAGCAACGCCGACCGCAAATCGTCCTCTTCGTCGTCGGTTTTGGGCAGCACGCGTACCCGCCTTGAGGACAAGTACTCGTCTGTACTTGAGCGTTACGGTTCGAGAAAGCGGGACGACAGCTACTCCCATCGATTGGATCGCGACCACAGTTACTACCGTCGCGACGGCAGTTACCGACGGGACGACAAAACGCTCGAACCGTCCTCGCCGACCCCTGTAACACCGAGCTGCGTAGCTCGCAGCGTACTTCTGGCTGAGAAAGCATATCCTTACGTAGCGTCCACCCCCCTATCCGTAAATCGCGAAAAGACGCCGGGCTTTCACCGGTCGGCAACCGATCGACGCTCGTCTCTTCTCTCCTCCGAGTCCTTCAGGCGTTACGGCAGGCACAAAAGCGGTCACGCCGATTCGCGTCCCTCGTCACGCAAGGCTCGACCTCATCGGACGGGTCGCAGCGACTCGTGCAAGGCGACCGCTACGACCGCCGCTCATCGGCCGCAGCTCAGACCCGTGGAAATCGATCCGAGATCCATCGAGCGTAGGGAGATTTTTGAGAACGTCGATCCCGACCGTACGCCGACCGCTTTTATCGACGAGGCTGCAACGGCGGCTGCCGATCAGGCAGTTTCCGAACGCGAGGCCAAACGCAAGGAAATTCAAAGCTTGATCATGAAGTATGCCGCTCTTGACGATGTTCCTGTTAACAATAACGCCGCCGCGGTGGAAGACGCCGCTTCTTTTGTTCACAATAATGATAATAAAGAACAAACGAAATTGCTATCGCCACGACAGCAACAGCAGCAACATCAGCAGAAACAGATTAGCACCGCCGATTTAATCGCTTCGAAATATCATCGGGGGGCCGCGTTTACGGGCGCCGATTTACTCGCGACGACTGTAAGTTGTCGTCTGCCGCGCGGACGATTTGTTTGGGTTTTAATTTTAAATTTTGTTTGATTATTCTTTTCCTTTTTTTTTTTTTTTCTTTTTCTTTTTCTTTTTCATTGTATTATTATTTATGCACGCGAGTTCGCCGACCAGCCTCTCGCCCTCTCGTTGTTTTTGTAAAACAAACGGAAACTAAAACTATTAATTGAAAACAAATTATTCGTAACCTTTTTTTTTTTTTTTCACAATCTTTACAGTTTTTGCACACGAATACGTCGATATTTATGGATTAGTTTGGAAATTCGAAAAACAAGGAAAAGAAAAAAAAAAACCACGAAACTGCAGAAAAAAACTTTTTTCTTCTAAATCAAACTAACCACCTGTAACGAACATTCCGCCTACCACGCCTGCCTGCGTTTGCTGTGAGAGTTATTAATTTATACCGTATATATAACGATATCGTAGCCTTTCTATAATAACAACAACAACAACAACAATAATAATAATAATAATATACTTAAAATGCGCTCGTATTTGCATTTTCCTTTTGTGTACATATTAATACATGTTTAATGTATGGAATAGACAATTTCGCAGTGTTGGACACAAGTTTTCGTCTATTACAGCAGGATATTTATAGACTTTGAATGAAACTTGGAATAATTTTATAACGATTCTTTTATACGTGCTGACGATTCTATACGCACGGTGGCCGTTATTTGTTTTTACAGATAACTCGCAACATCGTTTTCAAGAATTCATCGTCACAAAAATCCGAGTTATTCTTATCGTTCAGCGTTTTATTTCGACAAAATTGGTATCTTTCCTTCAAGAATAAATAAAATTAAAATTATTCACGTGATATGCATGATTCGCTCCAGTGCATATATCACCAATCACAAAATTTTTTCATAAGTTTATGTTTTAAAACGCGCTCGCCATTTGGTCGTGTCAGTTCCCAAAGCAAACATAATAAATCCATCGTTAAATCCTTCTTTAAATATCGAATACGTTATACACAGGTACACATTAATTTGTACCATTAAATTCACCGTGAAATATTTTTGGTTTTAGCTCAGCAACAATTCAAAATTTCACATGTTAGTTTCTAGTGGAACAGAGAAAAAAAGATATTTTTTTTTTTTTTTTTAAACTCCACTGCCTTTTTTCATCTCACTTTCTAGATGCATTGTACTTCTGTCTCCATTCGTTAATTCCTTGTATATAACGTATAGATAAATTTTCAACCGGTTTACAAGCGTTGGGGATGGATTTCATTTGGGTTTACCCGATTTGTTTCCTAACGCTTCATTCGATTCTTCATTTAGAGTGCAAGTTTTCATTTGACTTGTGTCTTGCGCTGCGTATTGACGATAATTATGCTTAAACTTTAAGAAGAATAAACTTTTTTTTTTTTTCCACATAAAAATGAGTCCAGATGGATCAAGAGCAGTTACAATATATATATGTATATACGTTCGGAATATCACCGGATAAAGAATAATCCGAATTTCAGTCAATTTATTGAAAAGATTATACCGACACTACAATTCACGTATGTAAATCATCGATTACTGCTTGTGATTGACGCGAGTGTAAACGGAAGATTGAACAGTCCTCTTTGTTTTTAGATATATGTATATGTATATATTTTTTTTTTTATTCACGTTGTCATACAATCGTGACCAGTCTAAAACGAATGTTAGAAGAAAAATTGCCCCGAAGTTTCCGGATCGCGGATAATCGGAATTTGTACGCGCGTGATGAAATTGATCGACCATACTTTAGCATTCTGTCCCAAATCTCTGTATAGCGTATGTTTTATGGTACGTTATAAAAATTTTTGTATGTATATATATGTGTGTGTGTATGTGTATATATGCGTCAAAGTCAAGGACATGTTTATACGGAGTATAGAATATGTACTAACGCGATGGTATACATATGCATATATATATATATATATATATATATCTATATATAATACTTTATTATGTACAGATTACATTCGGCGTTGCGTAACAATTGGTTGTTATTATCATTATTGTTTCATGACATACGTTTGTTCCTTCATCAATTCATTCCCCCCTCCCCCTCCCACGACATAATGATATTTCATATTTTCACATTACAACACGAGATGATTGATTCACATACATACATATATACATATATGATTATTACGATTATTGATTACTACTTGTTATTATAACGGTATATATTTACATATATATATATATACACACACACACATTACAATATGTATATATACGTGTATGTATGTACACATATACATACATAATAATATATAGAATTGCTTACATATACATATATGAATTGCATTTACAAAAAAAAAAAACAGAAAAACAGAGTACAATTTTTTTCTTCCAATTGTTTGCCTATTGTAAAAACTAAAAAATAAAATTTTGTGCCGATGGTAATTATGGTAACAAAATATACGTACCCGAACAAGTTTCTGACTTGGCAAACCATTTTGCCCTCTCCCCTTCTTTGTCTGATTGTTGGGTTACATCTCCGTTGTATTGGAATGGTCGGCTGCCCTTTGACGCGATGATGATGATGATGATGACGATGATGATGATGATGATGATGATGATGATGATGATAATGATGATGATGATGATGACGACGATGATGATGATGATGATGACGAATGGTCAATCAACTGGATTATGGTGGTAACGATGATGATGATGATGACGATGACGATACGGATAATTGATGATGACGATGATATGGATAATTGACGACGGTGATGATGATGATGATGATGATGATGATGATGATGATGATGATGATGATGATGATGATGATGATGATGATGATGATGATGACGATGATGACGGCTGGAACACGTAAAAATACCCATCGTCTTCGGCCATCCCCTGTAAAACCTGCACGCACGTCCATCCGTTCATCTTTCCGTCCGTTCGGCTGCGTACCTTTTCATTGTGCCACCACACACGTACTCTATATGCAACAACGTGAACGTTATGCACTTGTCGCATGTTTGTGACACGTCACTGGTTAAAAAAAAAAAAAAAAAAAAACGTGAACCGTTGACGATGACACTCGTGTGACACGTTGCGTTTTGTGGTCACGTTCCTCTAACGGGGATACGATTGCATTCGTTGTGTCGTGTTGTGTTGGTTTACATTGGTGGTCGCGCACGGATGTGTCGATGCGGTTATGGAACATGGGACGTGGATGAATTATTTGAAAAAATGGAATCGACGAATGTGGATAATTTGGGGATCCGTTTGACCTGGACCGGAACCGTTTTTCTTGGAATAAAACGACATTTCCGCGGTGGGGAAAAAACCTTCTTCTACCTCCGCTTCTTCGTCCTCGCTCTTCTTCGTCCTCGTCGTCGTCGTTGTGTTGTGCGCTACCA
The DNA here is from genome assembly GCF_021155775.2 of Neodiprion pinetum. Lineage (NCBI taxonomy): Eukaryota > Metazoa > Arthropoda > Insecta > Hymenoptera > Diprionidae > Neodiprion > Neodiprion pinetum. Next base: position 11,455,332 of record NC_060232.1, read on the forward strand.
CGCTACTTCTACGTCCCCGTCTATAGAGCCCTCGACCGCCCTCCGTCGAGGATGACGAAGATGGCCATCTTGTTTACCGATCCGGCGACATCCTGGCAAATAGATGTTCGTGAATACGTGAATACACTCATTGTAGTAGATTTTAAGGCAAAAACCAAAAATGAACAAATATATATATACATGTATATATATATGTATATATATGTATATTATCTTGATAATGAGAGTACGGGGGTCCGGTACGGTAGCAACAGTATTGCTAATTGCCTATGTAGATGATGCTGATTGAGATATTACGATCTGAAAATAGTGCGAAATAATGTAAAAATAAAAACGAAACTTGACAATATGTATGTATACATTAAAAAAGAATAGAAATTACGAGAAATAATCGCTGCGAGATATGAAAATTAGCTATTATACTGTCAAGCCGTAAAGTACCTCAATTTTATAGGCGTGAACGTGTTTTTCGCGACACGGGCACGTTTTTAATTATCTTTCATTCTGTTTACAATAGTTCAAAAGGCATTTTTTATTTATTTATTTATTTTTTTTTTTTTTCTTTCCTTATAGAGTTTCGCATTTCTTTGATTTATTTATTTATTTTCTTTTCTTGTCGAATTCTCTGTTCACACGTAAACTATAATCTTTCTTGGATAAATTTTTTTTTTTTTTTTCATTCCCATACATATGCTACGTTTCATCGGCACCCGCGTCTTCGATTTCGCTCTTATTGTCATATACGTGTCATATTTTAACGTTCCTTTTACAGATGCAGTTGTACAATATCGCTGAAAATAAAAAAAAAAAGAGGATGTTATATACTAACATTTTTCGTAGCGCCATACGTTTATGTACAGGCTGAAAGTTTGCAAACACCGAAATTTTATAATACGTTTCGGTCGAGATTCTTTATAATCGCTATAAATTTTTGATGAATTTATTTTCTTTTTTTCTATTCGAATTTCGCTCTCTCTCTCTCTCTCTTTGTCTCTCTCTCTCTCTCTCTCTCTCTCTCTCTCTCTCTCCTGAGAACGGATCGTTGAGTCAACTGAGTACTGAACACTGATCACTGTATATATGTGTATGGTGCTGCGTTACATCTGTAACAGAAAAATTGAATTTCCTTTCAACAATATATACGTGTATGAAATATGGATATGCTCCAATATCTCGTGTATTGACAATCTTTCTTAAAAATGACGAGGAAACAAATTTTATAACAATCTTTTTTGTAAAACAGTAACGATTTATTTGAATACGTAAAACCTGTTGATCATTTTATTGTTTTCAATCACGATAAAGAAATTTTATTCATTCCGAATAAAAATAACTATTAATTGCATTAATAAAAAATATCTCTCATTAAGTTACGATGTGTTTATTTGTTCGTTGGAAACGAATGGAAAAATTTATTTTGTGGTTAATGAATTTTTCGTTTGTTTGTTTCGAGTATATTTTAATTTGTAGATTGTTCAACTCTGATATTGGAGAAAGTAGAGAAAGGAAATGATATTTTTAATCAAAGGATACGAATCTCGTATCAAAGTCATACGATATCGGAATGAAAGGAGTTTTTAGGTCTACCCGGAAACATAATCGCTGTACCTGGCCCATCGCTTTTGGAAGTGTCGCTATCCTAGTACAAGTCTAATAGCATACGAAACTGTTCGCTTCTAATTCTTGTACTTCATTCTTATTCACTATTGAATTTGGTAAATAATTTTTATTTTTCTTTTTCTGCTATATTCCTAGCTTCTTTTTGTTGTCTTCTACTATCTGTTAATTAGTTATTCACTTACTGCGTTGTTCATCTTTATTCCTTTGGACCATATCTTTATTTTTTCGGGTCAACGCTGACCTTTTTTTATGTTTTTTTTTTTTGTCATTATCTACGTTGCATTTTACGGTACTAAATAGTTTTTTTTGAGTAGGAATGGCTAATCTTGTGGTGAGCGAGAACATGCCTATTTTTGGATACTTAGAAACCGTCTCGACATATTCCAAAAGTGATCGGTCCGTTTTTGCTCAATACTTACCCGCCCTTTTAATTTACAGATAAAGTACTGGCCACCCTGGGCGAGGGTACCTTTGGAAAAGTTGTCAAGGTTAAAGATATGCAGATGTAAGTTGATATTGATTGTAATATTATTTGATATCCGAATGTGCAAAAGTACACCGCGTGAACATTTTTATCCTTTTTTTTTTTTTTTTTTTTCATATATATCGATGTAAACATAATTGTTATGGAACATTGAAGTTTTAGGACCTGATAAATTGTACAAGAAACTAAATTCATCTGATCTTCTACAGTAATGCGCGTATTTATCGTTAATTTCTAAATTTGTGACCAGTATCTGTATTTGTCAAGATGTCAAAGCGTTGTGTGATTAAATTCTGGGATAATTCTAGTCGCTGAAAGTTTCGGTTTCATTTTCTATAAACCGAACGTATTTTTCTCGTTTTTCTCGTTTGTTGGAAAATTATTGCATTGAAAATATGAACATTCATACGCAAACAGGTGCCGAAAATAGATAGACCCGGGATCGCTGGTTCGTGGTTGAAAGACGACCATTAGATATTCTAAAAATACTCAACGAAAATTTCAGCTTTGACCAGTAGAGACACTTAAACAAAGTACGTACCGGCAAAAGAGTTTCGATTATAACTTTCAAAACCACCAATACCTCTTGGATAATTAACTTTATACATCCGGAATGTATTTCGGAGGGATTGGATTTCACAGTGTTTAATTAAACAACGCTGAGGCATCTGATAATCTTAATTGAAGGGGCTGCCTGAGGCAGAAACCGAGCGATGTATTATCAATTCTTAATTAATATTACAGCGTAGATATTGAGTATATTAATGGTTGTCTAATTTTAATTCGCGTTTCAATTATCTTTGTGTACAGGGATCACGTGATGGCCTTGAAGATAATTAAAAACGTCGAGAAGTACAGGGAAGCTGCTAAACTCGAGATAAATGCTTTGGAGAAAATTGCTCTCAAGGATCCAGAGTGTCAACAGTCAGTAATTTATTATCCTTACATGCTTGCCCGATGCTTTATTCTATTTCTCCGCATTCGAAACAACGGACAATTTCTATAATAGTATATCCAATTGTTGGATTTTCGAATTCTTTACTTCACTTGCTAAACGGTAAAACTTGCCAACGCAAATCTTTCGATTTATAAACTGCGTATACACATCACTCATACTTCCTGTTTCGACTACGCATTATTCTTGTTTAGAACGGTGATTCAGTTGAGTTGAATTCTCGGAAAATACTGTCCGATCTACTTTTACTCGTGTGAAAACTAAATGGTTATTCTTACTTTATACTTGAGTGAAATACTATTTAAAATATTTTATTGTAAATTATATTATATATTCAATCTTTTGTGTTTCAAAATTTCGTTTTCTTAGATGCAAAACTGTTTTAACAGTTGACCTTATGTAATATACACGGCTGTGCCAATTTTCTGACGTATGCGTGGAAATGTAGATTAGACGGAAATCTACAAATTTAACCTAGAGTCTAATCTTCCCTCGTTGTATTCGATTTTTTTAAAACTCTCTTCTCTTTACAGCTTATGTGTGAAAATGCTGGATTGGTTCGATTACCATGGTCACATGTGCATCGCCTTCGAAATGCTCGGTTTGAGTGTGTTCGATTTCTTGGTAAGTTGTGTACAGACTATATACAATTTCTTTTGGAAAAAAAATTTCAAAACATTGTACCATCTCAATTTGGAACTATCGGTTTTCAGAGAGACAACAACTATCAACCTTATCCTTTGGATCATGTTAGACACATGGGATACCAGTTGTGCTATGCTGTGAAATTTCTTCACGACACAAAACTCACTCACACTGACCTCAAGCCAGAAAATATACTCTTTGTTGATTCTGATTACGACATAGCTTACAACAACAAAAAGGTAAGATACATATTTGAAAGCTTTCAAATACCATATCTTTGTTCTGCAGCTAATCGAGTCACTAAAGATTTTGTAATCGTACTTTCCTCATTACTTTTTCATTAGTTTTGCAAAGTGTAACGTCCGTTATTTTCAACAGCCACGTTTAAAACTTTGCGACTTTACCAAGCCACCTTTTTTCATATGTGTTTGATTTTGCTACAATTAGAATAAATGAGAGATATTGAACTCTAATTTCATGTACAGAAATGTTATATTTTCAGATCATAAAATATTAAAAATTGAAATATAAGTTTCTGCTACTATTGAAAATTTATGTACAAATTAATTGGTTAATATTTTATTGACATACATTACCCTTTCTACATTCGTAATGTAATAAAATAACTAAAGTTGCACGTCAATATGAATTTCATTTCTATGTAACAACATATGTTCACCTAACATATATACATTTCAATAAAAGTTTTTTTTATTCAAGAGGATAGATGTGAGGCGGGTCAAAAGGACAGATATTAGACTAATCGATTTTGGAAGCGCCACTTTTGACCACGAACATCATAGCACAATCGTTAGCACAAGGCATTACAGAGCTCCCGAAGTGATTTTGGGTAAGTTCTTCAACCATATTTTGCATCGTTCAAGATTGATTTTATACATGAAATGTCATGAAAATGTGAACCGAGCTTATTTGAAAAAAATGAATATTCAAATTAACTGCAGGACATGTTACTACTATTTCGTTCATTTTTTTTTCCACAGAATTAGGATGGGCACAGCCTTGTGACGTCTGGTCAATCGGCTGTATATTGTTCGAGTTATACCTCGGCATCACCTTGTTCCAAACGCATGACAATAGGGAACACCTCGCAATGATGGAGAGGATACTCGGAACAATTCCACATCGTATGGCCCGTAAAACTAAAACTAAATATTTTTATCACGGTAAATTGGACTGGGATGAAAAGAGTTCAGGAGGCAGATATGTCAGGGATAACTGCAAACCCTTGCACGTGAGTTGCGAATACAAATTCTCCCCATTCGTTACCTTTTCTTTACAGCCGCTTCTTTATGTTACACGGCTTGAGATATATCATTTTGTTGCTAGTATATAAGATAATTAGCCAGGTTTCACATCGTTTTATATCGTTACAGCGTTATTTACTCTCGGAAGACAAAGATCACGTACTGCTGTTCAATTTGATCGAAAAAATGCTCGAGTACGAACCTACGCAGCGTATAACACTGAAGGATGCTCTGAGTCATCCATTTTTCGACGCGTTACCTGCATCTCAACGGCTCCCGGACGTCAGAGCTACCGGTGATAACTCCGTTCCAACGCACGAGCGATCTCACTCGTTGTCGCGATGAAGGTAGTGATGGGACCAATCACCGAAGCTAAATGGACACTTTTTCCCGCCAATGATGATCTACAATCCCGAAGATAATATATTACTGATTAATAGCTTGAGAAATTTTTTCGGGTATGGATCCAAATTTATTTTCATTGTGATTTTTTTAACGATGGAACATCCGTTATAACTTTACCGGGAAGTGTGATGAATGTCGAAATGTTATTGATAATCAGAGCATTGTGTAGAAAATTATTTCTCTTCTCTTCGTCCTTTCTTCGTCGCTGTTGTTTTCGTTGATAATGTTTACTTTACGATCACTTGGGGAAACATGAAAAAAAAGAAGAAAAAAAAAAACGAAAAATAGGAAATAGAACAGCGATGATAAGGGTCTTGGTGCTGGCACGTAAGATCTGGTGTTTACGTTTAGTCGAAAGTAACAGTGTCCCGAAATTAATGTAAATGTTATTTTAAAACAACTCGTGAATCATCTTCTGTAAATTTTAAATATTTTTAATTTTATCAATGATAATAATAATAACGGTAATGTGGTGTTCTATTAAAGCCAGCAAACGTTTCAAGCAAACATAATGAATTGGCGATACTTTATTGTTGAATTAATGACGATAGCGATTCATCACGACGATTAAGGTAATCATAAAATCTGTAAGATTCTGAGAGTAGGGCTACGTATAAAATGATCGTGATGCGAGGATCCGAATATAATGTACAAGTGAAAAGAAGGGGAGAACCAAATGAAATTAGCTTAAAAGAACGGAATAAAAGTTGTATCAAATTGAATGAAATTTCTGTTTCCTTGAAATTCTACCGATTAGGGATTTTTACCAGGAGACGTTGTAGCGGTTGTAGCGTAACGACCGACAGAGATGGCAGGTTGTGATAGTACCTGCCGTTTCGTTTAACAAAACGAAAATACAATTTACATTGTGGTAAGGTTATGTGTACATATATATTACATGAATATATATGGATATATATATATATATAATATATATAATATATATATATATATATACACACACATGCATATAGGTATATATTATATACGTGCTTAAGGCAAATAGAGTAACAAAAAATTAGTGAAATGATAGCTAAGCGATCATTTTTTTCCCCCATCATTAAGTTTCTTTTTTTAATTTATGAAAAGAACTGAGTTCGCTATCACGATTACATACACATGTAAATGATTCTTTGTCATTTCACAAACTTCTGCTGACAAATTTTTTTGTCTGGTGCGTTCAATCAATTTTTCAATCATTCAAGCTCCATTTAAGTTGAGAAGCACCAAACAAATGAATGGACTTTCGATTAATACATTGAGAATATGTAAACATTTATAATCACTTGAAAAAATTTTGCGAAACAGGTTCTCTTTTCGCTTTTTGTATTTTTTTTTTTTTTTCTTCTATCTCTTCATCGATAACCTGATTCTCACGAAGTAAATTGCATGGAAGTTGAAGAAGTTAGCAGGAATTTGCTTATTAAATTGTCTAAGATTGACTTGCATATTATTCATTATTTGTCTTTTTTTTTTTCTTTGATCAATAAACGACTGAATGAATTCTGCGTTTTAGTTCCAATAATGCGTAGACGATATTGTAAAAAAAAAAAGTGAAAACAAACATAAAACAAACTTGTATGTACATGGTGCACACATTGTCTTTGTTTATATACTCTAATTTCTTGTGTAAATGTAAATAATATAACATCATATAAAATTGTGTCCGATTTAAATCATGCAATTTGAACATAATAATAATAAGAAAAAAATACCGTTAGCTTCGTTTTGCTACGTTGGAATTTAAGTTTACTGAAATATATTTTCACTCTAAATTATAATTTCTATCTGATTCATAGAATCAAAGATACTTTAATAAAGTTTATAGTTTTAACCGACGAGGCTCACTTCCAATTTCATTTATTAATCGTGGTTGGATAGAAAATGAACGTATCTTTGTTTTTCTTTAATTTTCTTCACGGTCATCCCCGATATTCGTCGTTTTAAAAATGATGATGGCCATAAATGAATTATAAAACTAGTTTTTAAACAGTAATCGTTACTTTATTTTATTTTATCTGTACAACTACAAAAGAAAAGCGGTTGTGTAACATAAGAAAGTTGAGAAAGAAAATATATTGATTAAAAACACAGTCTAATTTACAAGAGTCGATGAATTCTTTTCTCCACATAACATCGGGAGCTTATTATTATAAGGTATTATAATTAACGTTCTCTGATTTATCCATAATTTCATCTTACAGAAAACTAATTTAATTTCCATTATAAATAAAATATACCAGTTACAATCGCCTTAATTACATTTTAACAGTATACACGTGAACATTATATACACCTATAAAAATGGGCGTGATCATTAAAAATTGTTGTTCCATTAAAATCAGTATTTTTTTCGTTGCGCGATATTTATTAGGCACATTATTTTTTGCCCACTACTGTGCTGGCCAAGGATATGTCGGGGGTATTGACGGTTTGTATTTCGTATCGTACAGCTGTGCTTTGATGAAGTCCTCGTAAGATTTTGGCTCAGGATGAACCGTCGCAAGTTCTGTAAAACCAAAGTATCAAAGTGTGTAAATAGAAGAGCTCTCCGTTTTCGTAAGCTGAATATTTTCAAATCGAAATTTATGTATTTATTTTCTTGTTTTTTTACCACAATATTGCCGCTCAATTAATTATGATCATTCTTATTGTAAACAAACAAAGGAGCATTGCTCATCCTTGTCCAGAGTCGATCAATATGAATACTTACTGGACTTGTAGGCGTATTCCATTACTTTCACTGCTACCTTGAGCGAACACTCTCGAATATCATTCAGGGGTGGGTACAACCCACCGCTGGCAAGATCTGCATCTGTTACAATTGCAGCGAGGGCGTCGGCAGCGATCAGGAATGTTTCCTCAGGAATGACGCGCATCCCGGCGCACACAACTCCAAGAGCTATTCCTGGGAAAATGTAGCTGTTGTTGCCTTGGCCAGGGTGGAAAGTCTTACTCTCGTAAGTCACTGGAGGGAAGGGTGACCCGCTGGCAAAGATGCATTTGCCCTGTTAGAAAAAAAAAAGGTATTATACCGTACTACATGTCAAATGTTTTTATACCAAATCATATTCACACTTAGGTACGACATTGCCTAACAATACACAGTTCAATGACTTTTTTGTTTCAGGTATCTGGTATCGACAATCAGCCATCTTTGAGGGCTTTGGAGTCAGCTTAACTGCAGCAATATTCAAGATATCTAGTCATTTACCTTGGTAGCGATGTAAGCTTGTTCCGCAGTGCACTCAGCTTTACTCGTGGGGTTGCTGAGAGCGAAGATGACGGGTTTGTCATGGTTTTTTCCCATCTCCTCCAGTATTTCAGTTGTGAATGCACCTCCGATGGCTGCAGCACCAATGAGAACTGTAGGTTTCGCAGTCTTTACCACATCGACGAGGTTCCTGATCGGAGCGTGCCTTCTAGCATAGTGCAGCTTGTGCTCCGTGAGACCACCCTCAGGACGATTTTGCACAATTAAACCCTTCGAGTCGACCATCCAGATCTTGTCTTTTGCGTCTTCAACGCTAACGCCTTCTTTTTGCATTGCCATGACGCAAAGTCCAGCGATACCAAGAGCGGCCTGTGAGAGAAGCATGGGAAAAATTTTTCAATGAGGCATACGTGTAAGTTACTCAAAAATTCAACGATTTCCCATCATTCTGGAAGCTGGAAACGAGTCCAAACACAATGATGTACCATTCGTAACAATAAACTTTAACTGCTCAACTCTATTTTTTATGACGTTCGATTTTGAGCGATGAATTTTTTTTTCAAGTCTATAGTCCCGGGTACAATGCAGGCTTTGACTTTTATCAAAGATACTTCTAGAAGTATTTGTATAAGCACTATAAGATCCTTATTTCGATTCCAAAGTATAATTTTCGTCGAATAGGGCGTTTTGAATTTTAGCTGCCAGCACAAGGCTGCAGTGATTCTTTTAAATCGTCATCTTTAAGAACAATATTTCTCAGCACCTTGTATTTACGAATAAATGTCTTGGAAACAATTTGATTCGTGGAATTTTAGTTGATGTAATAGTTGAACTTGATCATCACGTTCCTCAGAGTAGTTTGAATTATGTAATGCAAATATTCTACCTTGAAAATGCTAATGACCTGTTGTTCATACTAGAATTATATCGGAAAAACATTATTCCTAAATTCGCAGTTACATCCAGTACATCCGTGTATGAAAATAGTGATTAAACGATGAATGGATCCATTTCTTCTGATTGTGAGCCAATGAACGAAAATGTTTTCAATATTCAATTCCAACTATGAGCAGGTTTGAATCTGTAGAGAAATTCGATACAAAATAATGCAATTCCTTGCCTCTCCAGCGCCTTGAAAGACAATTGTGTTCTCGGAAAGTTTGGTCCCTGTTACTCTCAAGGAAGCAAGAAGACCAGCAACTGCCACAGATGCTGTGCCCTGAATATCATCGTTGAAGGTACAGTAGCTGTCCCGGTACTTGTTCAACAGTTTGAACGCGTTCGAGTTGCCAAAATCTTCGAATTGTATCAGAGTATTTTGACCGTAGCGTTTCACCACCGCCTGCATAAACTCTTCGATGAATTCGTCGTATTCTTGACCTGTGACACGCCTGTGCCTGTGACCAATGTACAAGGGGTCATCCAGGAGTGACTGCAAATTGAATGGATATATGCATTAGAAATTTGTTAAACAAATATATACGATCATATAATCCATTTGTATAACTTTGTTCCAGTGCCGAAGATTGAGAATAAACCTAAAACAGCGCACCTGAGTGTTAGTACCGACATCCAGGGTGATGGGCAGACATTGATGAGGTTTTATGCCAGCCAGAGCAGTGTAAAGGGATAATTTTCCAATCGGGATTCCCATGCCGTTGGCCCCAAGATCACCAAGGCCGAGGATACGTTCGCCATCGGTTACAACGATCGCTCGAACATCGTGCTCGGGCCAGTTCTTGATAACGTCGTAAACGTGACCCTTGTCGTGGATGCTGATGAACAATCCTCGGGGTCTGCGATAAATCAATCCAAATTTCTGGCAGGCCAGACCGACCGTTGGAGTGTAGACGAGGGGCATCATCTTCTCGACATTTTCCCCCAGGAGGCGGAAGAAAAGTCTTTCGTTACGGTCCTAAGGAATGTAAAAAAAAATAGAGACCGTCGTCACTCAAATCATGCATCGACGTTGAGAAAAGTCTTCAACTCAACCGGGCTACAGATTTTGTCAAAGAACGTTGTTTTTTGGCCTGTTGCGTAAAGTCTTAGTAGTGTTTACCATTATTTTTTATCACTTAAATCTAGTACTACGCGATTGGAAGGATTTCAATCGGTACAATGATTACGACGTTCCTAGAATATTTACCAGCAATCCAGTGAGGTAGATGTACTTCGACAAATCATCGGTGTATCGGTCCAAATTCAAACGGCACAGTTCCAGCTGCTCGTCCTGAGTCTTTACGGCGGCAGGTAGCAATCCGTGAATGCCAAGAGTTTGCCTCTCCTCGATGGTGAAAGCCATTCCCTGAAAATGGTGTTAAAATTTTCTATTTAACACGGGGCCTGAGTAATTTGATAAAGTCATATAAAATACCTAATGAACTTTGATCGGAGAACGGACACGTATGTGATTCCATTGTGTCTGAACTATTGTACCGGTGACGTACAGAAACCAAATGAAATTCCGAATCAGTATGTGAATAGCTTAGTGCAAGCAGTACTTATACCTACATAGGTATGTAATGCTTTGCGTAGCCGCGTTCAACCGATTTTGAATTATTAATTCTCGACCGCGTGGCTGCGGTTTCATGTCCCTGACATTCAACGCTATGAGTTTCCGGAAAAAAAAACAAAAAAAAATAATTTTAATTGCTAAAAATGTGACTCACTGTCAGTCAAACCTAGCACATCTTGTATCATCAAACGTTCGCGCGAGAACCTTCGGTCGTTTAATTTCTATTGCGTCTTCTATTAGAAAAGGTCGTCGACCCTTGTGGTGCAATAGTCACGTCTTAAAATATTGTTGTAACAAGTTATACGAAGGATCGAAGGTTCTTAAGAGGTCAATATGCATTGTAGACAGGGCAAACATGATGCAGGGGGATACCTTTACAGACATCGTGTCTTGCGGCATTTTTCAATTACCAAGTACCTATCGTGTGACGATATAGATAGTGCAACAGTTGAATATTAATTGAGAAGTATTTAGACTTTAATTTCTTAACCGAGTTCCCATATCTATTCGAGTTTTCTATTATGGGTAATTCGTTGCGTAATTGAACTCTGGAGTGTTGTGAAAAAATATCGTATCATCTAGCATTCGGGAGGTAAACAACTTTTAAGAGATAAAAAAACTCTATACTATTGTCTTAAACAAATATTATTGATTTTTTTAAATCCTTACGTATATATACCTGCATATAGTCATTATTACTTGCCTACTCTTTTATCGACTATTGTGTAACCAGTGTCTGATGAAACAATGCTTTGTCCGAGATTAAGAATCGGATTTTTCAACTAGGGAAGATAATGAATGACCTTGGCAAAGCCACCGATCACGAAGCATGACGCAAGTCAATTCCACGCGGACGTAACTGAGGTTCATGTATCATATTTCTATGTCAAGCGAGACAACATCGAGACCTCCGGAGCTGAGAGTGAAAGGGTATAGAGCTGGCTTTCACGCTCTGACGTAGTAACATGTAACATACGTGTTCGCAGATTTATCGTACCGCTTAAATAAGCTCTGCTGCAGACATCGCGATTCGCCGGAAGCTATTTATCAATTACGACTTGGTTTCGTATTTGAAAAACTATTCCCTAGTCAACTGTAGAATTAGATTTGTACACCGAAAATATATAACCGATTTTCAACAATATTTCGTTCCTCTGATACTTGTACAGTTCAACTTCAATTAAATGGAAGAATATCTAAACATTAGTGATTAATTGCAGAGATGCAATAGTTATAGCGAAAAAATGTTTGGATCTTTGCTGTTTACTTGCTTACCGAAGAGTGCAGCTGGGCTTCGATCACCTCGGAAATAATTCCTATACACGTGTTATTTAAGTGCAAAAAATTTATGTAACTTTTACAATCAAATATAATAATACCATGCATCATGCAGGCGAGACTGGAGTTCGTTGATACGCCATGATCTACATTGATCTATACCGATGTACGAGACATCGATCTAGAGCAAGGCCCCACAATCCTCGATTATATTGGCGCATACTGAACGCTTGGACAATTAGCATTTGTCTCACGCTCAATGACATGCAGGTGATATCATAATTCGCAAACAAACGAGTTTAACGTGGCCGGATGCATAATGGAAAAAATAAGGTCATAAGAAAGGAAAGTTATCTTAACGATTTATCGTTTTTTTTTTCTTTTTCTTCTCAGTGCAGTGCAACGTCATTTTCGTCAACATTTTCTGAATCTGACTCATTTTTTTGTTGCTTCTTTGGCTTGTGAGAAAAAAAGATGACGGCTGCTAATATGGGGTCACATAGGTCAACGCGTGAATTCGATAAATGAGTAAAAATTAAAAGAAATAAAAATCAAAAAACCCGAGCTCGTATTCTCATTAAGGTAAATCGCAACCGTATATTCTGACTATGTATAAGTTCACGACCTCATCCGTAATAGATTCCCACTTTGAACGCGGCACGTTCTCCTATTCATCGCTTCAAACATCTTAAGAGCAATTTGAATCTCGTAATTGTTGACGGATTTTTGCCCAATTGATTTACATCAAATATCTGTCGAGCAAATATAATTAACACTTGATAAATCGACCGGAATTGGATTCGACTCGTCGATTTTTTTAAACTCTGATACCGATCGTAGAATATACGCTCTATTGTTAGCGCGTTGTCGTGTCGATACGTTTAACAATAAGAGCGTTCGAAAAGTGTGAAGTTTATTCTTTTGATGTAAATCGGCAGCTAGTAAGAAATATTCCAAGTGCAGATCATCGTAAGCGAGAAGTAGGAAATTGCCCCTGGTTAAAGTATTGAAAAAAATGATATTTAAAAATTGCAGTCAATTCCGATTATACGTGCTACTAATATCCTTGACCAAGTTCTTGTCCATTATTCCTCATATTTATTTTTTGTGCAATTTGATATTACACGCACCTGCACAGTTCGCGGGATCGACGTTTTGCATGTAAAAGCTTCAATTGCGGTCTGGAAATATTCTGTCAACGGTGTTATTTAACGCTCGAAACAACAATACCAGACAATAATAATTATGTATATGTGAGAACTGTATTAATTAGTTGAGGTGCCTCAGCAGCACTTCGTTATTTATACCTGTGCTGAATCACGTTATGATATAAGTGCCAAACGTAAATCCGACAGCACCCACCTTCCGCCATAGCAAAGCGGAGTATGTAACTAATATTATCCTAGGCGTATTTATGAACGTATATCATTATCCTTATTATTGTACCGACGTTAATCGCTTAAAAAAAAAAAAAAACAACCCGCGATATTACCGGTCTTGCTTCGGCATTTGCTTTGAACTTCAAACTCGGTTTTATTTAATTTAATACTTTTACCTAGCAATTTGGCGTTTTCTGTCGTAACACATATGTTAAAATGAAACGTCGTACCGTGTATAATTATTAAAAAATGTATTCGCAAAATTTATCAAAACGATGCCGAGTTTTCATTCGGTAAAAGTAGGTAGTGGATTAAGAAAAAAAAAAAAAAACGTTTCATTCTTGATGTTACGGTATCTTGACAAGCACGGAAATGATAATGCAGAAGCCAAACGAAAGGTAATTAAAGTTTCAAACAAATTAGACAAATATTAAGGTATACATATACATAATAAAGTGCACGTATGCGCGGTTCAAAAATCAAGAGTCCAATCGATCCTTGAACGTTGTTGGTTCTTTTGGCGTGCGGATGTAGGAATACATGAATGTGGCTAATTACACCTGCGTGATAATATCGGTGGCTGAACACCCATCGGAATTGTTTAAACAGTCGTGGATTTCACGCTGGAAAATACCCGAGGTATTAACATTGAAGTTATTTTTACCAGAATTAAGAGATACGCAGTGCCAAAGCTTTCCAGTATTTCTTTTCTTAGGATTTACCGAATTTGAACCGGTGATCGCGTATGTATGTCACTGATTAATCAAAGAACACGAACAAATTAGAACAGGAAATTCGACTAATTCAATTATTCGGAATGAAGAAAATGATAGGTATATTCAGTGAAAATCATTGTTCGAAATTACTCCACTTTCAGTTGGTAAACTTAGAAATATCCACAAAAATTACGCTCATTTGAACGTTTATCAGAAATATCCTCTGTCGATGCGATGGAAAGTTAGTTTCTGAAAAGTTATTGAAAACCCTGGAAGTTAAAATCACATTACGTACGTATCTGTTTAAAAATTTACAACAGCGGATTAATTTGCATGGCTCTTACGAAAATATCATTGAAATAAAACTAGTTACAGAAAGCCTGTAATAGAGGTTTTTTTTCTTTGTATTATAGAAAGTTTGAATTCTTCCAAAAGTAGAATATTGAACTATTGAATCTATATTTTTCCTGTTTGTCAAAGTTCATGATGGAAAATTAGCGTTTTAACCCGATATCGATTCTAGATCAAATCTAGTATCAATCATTCATACGATGCGACGGGTGCATTAGATTAGAGTCAATATTGTTTCAGATACGATCTGTTGCGGTTATCGCGTCTGTTAATAACTCGTTATGCACTGATACCACGCGTTTGATATATGATCGTAACACAGAGATTTCATCAATTGGCAACATATGCTGTATTATTACTATCATCGTCATGATCTTCCACTTTGAAATGCAGACGTCGTTTCAATATTTTTTTTTTTTTTTTCTTATATCGGTGGCACGAAGTAGACGTATGATTTCGATCAGATCAAAGATAGAGACGCTGTTACAAGTCATACTATTATCTATCAAAGGTTTTGAAAATTCATTGACCTATTCAAGTTTATGCAAATTTAAGTACCTCAATATTTATTATCAATGTAGGTACAACTCATTCTGCGGCTTACCGAATTCGGAGATTACATATTTTAAGCAGTGAAAGATGAGACAATTCGACCAAATGCCTTAATTACAGGAAGAAAGGAAAATATGTCATTTTTACTCATTGAATTATCAAGGCACAGATCTGGTTATCTCAATTTCAATTTAGTTAGTTTGTAAAAATGATTCAGTCTGGCGAATTGCTTGATTCAATAACAGCCTTTCTTGTCGCGATCGAGTGACGTATCGTTTCGAGTGAACCACTTGATGTGTTTCCGAAATTTAGTCAACTAAATACCATTACATTTGAAGTTTATGTATTGTACCTCCAAGTCGCGTGTTCGTTGATAGAAACAATTAGGTACTTCAAATAAAACAAGTCCACGAATCTAGAAAACAAGATATTTATATCGATCGAATGCCATACTTTGTTGATGTGACCGGAAGTTATTTGGATTAACTGGTTGAACCAGTTGCACTAATTTGTTTTTGCAACACCTGCATGGAAAGTCCATTTTTACGCATCATTCACAAGCACCGAAAGTAGTCTTTTATACACATGTGCGGGAAAAACTTTCGCGCATCGCTAGCGGTGTGCGAAAAAGACGGTCGCGCTTTTATCCACAGTTGCGCATTTCGCAAACAGCTGCACTAGCGCCACCGACGGAATAGTTTGTCACTCTTTGCCGTGCTCGACATCGTCACTGAACAGACATCGTGCCGTGGTTTCGTGTAAATATAATCGTGTATGTCGGACTTTCCATTACAGGTGTAGCAAACAATGGAGTTCGATACACGCGCGAAAGTTGGCAATGCCTATCGCGTGAATGCGCCACACTCGGCCTTCAACTCATCTCCGGGCTCGTGCTGCGCCTTAACGCTTGTGCGGATATAGCCACCTTCGCGCACTAGTATGGCAAAACACTATTACGAGGTAGAAGAAACACCGCACGCTTTGAAACGATTAGAGAATATATTCATCGTGAACATCAGTATACTAGTACTATAAACTGCCACTAGGCGGCAAACTTTCTCGTTACGGAAGCAGCTTCAGAGATGGATATAATATCGGGTAGTCGGCTGGACGGTCGGTTTCGGATAACGTGAGATAAATTTGACACCGAGCCGGGTATAAACAAGGAGAACGTAATACCGAGTTTCGAGTAAACGAATTCAATATTCGACTACACAGAACTGTACGGAGTATTACCGTTTGTATTCATATCACTTGCGTCGAATAATGCTTTCCATTCGTGTATCTATTCAATTCGAAAGTGAATGAGAGATTCCCGTGATTGAGATTATCCTATAACGTACAATAATCAGTTACGTGAATTAAAGGTGGCTGGAGAAGATGCAACAAAAATTAGCTACGCCTACAATAACAAGAGCAGGATTTAAATTGTATAGTTATCAAACAATTCAGTTACAAAACCCATTTTCAATACGTATCATTACCCAGATCTATGTTTCCCGGATAGGGTAAAAGTGAAACTAGTTAAGCATTCTACAAGTTTCTACTACTTTTTACTAAAATCAGTGATATTAGATTAATATACCAGGTAATGACTAAAAGTCCACTTAATTCTTCGGTGTGGTTGTGAAATTTTTTCAATGCAGTTTTACCGAAACTAGACTCGAAAGTTTTTTTTTTTTCTTTTTTTTATTTGCAATACCTAAAATATTCCCGCACTAATTAATTTTAGTAGATTTCAAGTGTGATTTCAGTTACAAGCGTGAATTTAGAATTCAGTGTAATATCAGTGGAGTGAGAAATCTTTCGATTTCAATGATATTCCAGTCGTGGAGTAGAAAGTTTTTATTTCAGTGATTTTTCGATGGTACTTTGGTATGCTGTTAGTACAATTACAGTGAAAATACAGTGTAAAAAATTTTCAACTACAACGTGAAATCCAAGTGTAAAGTAACTTCGGTTCGATTTCGGTGGGACGGAATCTAGCGGTGCTAGCAAGGAAAACGGGATCTACGACTAGGATACCCTTCCGTCGATGGCCAGGAGGGTTTCCGGGATTCGCGGGACGTGCTCCTCTTGCCGAGGTACCAGCGTCCACCAGGTTCTTTCCGTCACGTCGGCCATGATATCTGACGACGAGGAGGTCGCTCGGCCAGGGTGCAGAGGGCTCGTCAAACTTGTCATACTAACAACCTGCAGCCCTGGAGACCGTTGCCGGGGTGAGTTTTCGCTTCTGATTATAAACCGAGGCCCGCATGTTCGATCGATAATAACCCCTTTTCCTGCACATCTTCGTTGCGTAAGGCCAACGGCCACCCTTACACGACCCGACGCCTTACCTTTTTGTCAACCATTCGCAGAGCGCGTGCAGCGTTATTGGTTTTTTTTTTTTGTTATAGCGTACACCGCATGTTAAATAATTGTCGAGTATACGAAGCGGTGGTACAATTTTCTGACAAATCGACTGTCGCTATTTATTTTGTAGAATTATTCTCGCGTTGCGAGGAAAACGCAAATTATGGAGAAAAAAAAAAAAAAAACAAAACTCAATTTCTGAAACATGTCCGAAACATCTCAAAATCGTCCAATAAGTGTTTCTTTACTCAAATAAAGGCGTTTTGAGTCAATCTTTTCATTTGAAAGTGAACGGATTAATTGTGCGTAGACGGAGTCTTAAGAATTGAACAATTTGCACTATTTTTCACGGCTACTGTGAAAAGCTCGGTAGAAAATTTAACTTTCATTGTTTAAAAAATCTTCGGTTATTTTATTTGCTGCCAATGACGGAAAAGGCGAATGAAACAGCATCGTTATTGCGTATCAAAATGAATTTGAGCAAATTCGAACGGCACAAATTGACGGTAAGTCATAAACTATGTATTTGAGAAAAGGTTTTATCCATGGGAAGATCCAGAATAAACTATGGTATTTTTATTCAATTATATTAAAGTTTTTGGGCTGATTTTTTTCAATATAGAGATCTACAGACATAGTTTGACAAAAACAAGTTATCTACGCAGTAGATAAAAATATATTTGTGTATGTTGGGTACGACAGATTTTCATCAAAGAATGACCGAGTTTTTATCATTTTGTACGTTGTATTTGAAAAACCTTTTTTTCAAATTGTTTATATCTTAGCTTGGGTTATTCGAATTTCCTTAGATTCATTTTTTGATACATAGTAGGGATGTTGTTTCGTGATTAATATTATTGGCACAAGTGATATTCCTTGAGATTCTATTTTTTTCCTTTAGGTTTAATCATTCGAGTTTTCTACGAGAAATCAGGACAATATTTCAATGCTATACAACCTTGAATTATGTTTTTCCAATGAAAAAAAAACGTATATTTCTTCCGGCGCATTCAAGAAGATTGAAAAATGAGCCAGGGAAAAGTTACCTAATTTACACGAGTTTTGAAAACAAAGAATACTTTACAATCATAACAATAATGCAGACGAAGTTTTCGTACGAAATATTAATATTTATTTGAAATTTCTAACGAATCCGAAATATAATGCGTCAACGTTGAAGAATAATAAGAATTTTAAGTGCAACACAGAGAGTTCTGTGATAAGCTTGGTCGGCGATTCATTTATCTTACTATTTCATCAATATGTCCCATCAATTGGTAACGATTATTATTGCTAACGTAGTAATAAATTTATCCGCACTGAAGTACGTACGACATGCGGATTTTCTGCTACATCACAAATTTTCTGCTCAGTCAGCGTATAGAGAATAACATTGCATAATTACGTAGCTATGTATACATATACCAACGTAAGATACCTACGTGCACAGAAATACACGCGAGTGTCGTTTGACATTTCTTTTACACCCGAGTTCCTTGAAGTTAAATAATGACACCGGTTATTAGCCACTGTTACCATTACGCGTCGTACACGTACGTTTGAATATATCCACACACGTTCTATCCGTGCGGTCAGCTGTTACCTCTTACATCTTATACCAGCATGGACATAGAAATTTGATGACTTCATTTCGAAACACTTTCGAGACTTGGTGAAATTTTATATTGCCAATTCGGCTTTGCGATTCTGAATGTTCGTGTAGGAAGTGTACAGCATGAGCCTGTCCGATGTTCCCTTTTATTTTCTCGGTTTTTCTCTTCAACCATTTCTCTCTCTCGCTGTTTGCATCTCCATTTTTCCAAATGAATTTTCCAATTCTCTAATCACCGACAGCTATGATTTATGAAAAATGTTGAAATTCCGGGGAAATCTGGGAAACAGCCGACGATGAAAAGTGTTATGGGATTGGTAAGCGGGAACACGTTAAGAAAACGTCAGGAAAAACGCGTGGCACATTTTCTCAAGTCATTTTTGTTCATTATACCTACTGCAGCCGCTTCGAGTAACGTATTTTTTCTACTCATTCGAGCTTTAATCAGACATACTTTAATCATGCCACTTTTCATAGCATAAGAATTAAAATTGTCGGGGAAATCAATAGGCCGATGACACACACTGTCTTCAAGCAAACTGGTCAGCGTGGCTTTTTTGTGGTTTGGCATGAAACTGGACACAAGACGCGTGGAAAATACCATTAATTGTCAGATCAGGTAAAACCCCTCGTACTGTATACGTGACGCTACACGTCACAATATTTGACTATAATATGTATCAGGGTGTTTCCGAAAAAAATAATTCGCCATTATACACCGTGACACACTCTAAAAAGTTCTACGTTACGTGAAAGATCGCGCTCGTTTGATTTTTCACTTTTTTTAAACGCTATTTTGAATTTGTAACGAAACGCGTTATAGCACTTCAGTTATTATTTCGTTCCTGACATTTACATTCAACCCAAAGATCTCGATCTATAAAACAAGGATATACAAACCGGGAATCTTATTATCCAAAATTAAAAGTTTATATTAAATTATAACTATTTTATGAGGTTGAATTAATAATGAAAAAGCCGTCAGGCCACTTTATCAAACATCAACTGGAGGCTTGATATTATACAAGTTTGAGTCTTCTTCGTGAAGTAAATTGATATTATGATTGACAAAAGCAAGGAGGAAAATTTTCATTCACGATTACTTTATAAATTCTGAAAAAAAAATGTATAAAAGTGAAATATCAACCGATCGCGATCTCCCGCATAACGTAGAACGCCAGTCTTTTGCCAGAACCTTTCTTTCGTCCTAAGCAAAATTTTCAGGGTATGCCATGGTGGAAAATCGTAAATCATTTTCTTCCGACCTCTGAATCTAGGAAGCTATAAATTGCCAACTATGTTACCATAGATCATGCGAAGTGTCGGCCCCTAAGCGCGGGTGCATTATACACAGGCATGCATAGGTGCAACAAAACGTATCCGCGATCATGTGTAAATATAGACGACGGTTCTTCGTCGCTGCGAAGTGTCAAGGCGTTGTTCGATCGAGGAGCAAGTTAGGGTGAAATTATTCCAAACCTTGTTCAGCTGGGGGTTCTTAACGTGGTCCAGGCCGCGGGTCAACCCGGCGCAGACGTCGTCTCCTGGGCCCCGTTGCCCAAGTTGATCACGTTCAAGATTCGACATCGTAGAATCGTGGAATCTGGTTGCTCGACAGGAACTGTCAGCTACGCTGTTGGCTCGAAACCTGCAACTGACGGACGGGCTTTGTAGAAGACGTAGGCATATCACGTCACCCTGATCGCCCCTCCAAGGCGCAGGCGCAAACCGTCCGGAGCTTTTCCTCGGCGTCGCGGCGTCGGCGCCGAGCCGACAACGATATCGTATCCCTCCCTACGTTGTTGGTTGTAAAAATATGTTTTTCACCGCGATTTCTTGATTTTTTTCCGTTTTCTTACTTTTTTTTTTTTTTTTTTTCCTTATCAGTTACATTGTCAACAGGGGAAGCTGTCTACCATTTGGCTCGCGGACGAGATTTTTAAATATAGCGCCAACATCCGGCAAAACAATATATTGTTGCTATCGAATGTACTCCTCCGTCCCCCCCACTTTGATACTTTATCAACGCGCAGAGCACTTGGTGTTGATCAGCTGTTAGTCACTGGTGACTGTAATGAACCCGGCAAACTTCAGACCGTACTGTATTTTTCCACCGCGGTAAAATAGGTTTGTTACTTGCAATGGTCGAACTACGATTCCATGACGAATTTATCGTTCGGCGTAGAATTTTTATACGGACGTATAAGTCGGAGGGTGAAATTTAATGTTTGAAAAAATTCGTTAGGTTTCTTTTTCGACGTACGTTCGTTTAAACTTTTGAGTATTTGTACTGTTTTTTTTTTTGAATACATTCTATCATCAATCTGTTGAGCGAGAAAATGCGAGACTCGTGTAAACAGCTGATTAGAGAAAAAAGTAATTCGAAAAAATGTTCTCAAAGATCCGTGGCGATTAGATTCATATTTGAATTCTGTTGCTACTTTTGTACATTGACCCTGAATTTATTTTCTTTTCCTTTTAGAGAATATATTGTTACTGAGATATAAAATTATAATCAGGAAATTGTACGCTGAAGAATGATTCGAACAATTTCAATTATTTATTAGGCCTCTTGATCGGGAATCAATTTTTTTAACTTCATGCCTGCGTAATATCTTATCTTTGCAAAAACGTGACGCGCGAAACTGTCTATTGGCAATACATACGTATACATAAACATAACAGATATTACACGTTTCTAAAAATCCTCTAGCCCAAAAGAAAGTGAATTAGTTAAGGATTAAGTACAGGAGTGTTTATTTTTACGTGTTTAAAATCCGACGAACGTTTTTGCCGTTTAATTTCTCGTAAAACTAATTGAATCTGAAAACCCTCCAAGACTCGCAAATAATTTAAATTTTCTCGGCTGCAGGGATACGATGTGAGTGGATGAAATCAATTATCACAGTATTGTAAATTCTTATCATCGAGTTATAAGGTTGTTCGGATGACGCCGCGAGAATATCTAATATTTTGGTCAATCATTAGAGCCGGACGTAAGTAATTGTAAAAATTGCCTCACCTATCTTGTCCGCGTTCACTTCTATCGCAAGTCGATTCTTCCATTACCTTAGACTCGCATATATTATAGTTTAAACGACGCGAGAATATTTTACACGAATTATTTATCCGCGACAAAACTTTTCTTGACATATTACGCGTACGAAGCAGTTGATTCAATTGTCCCAATCAGCTGTTACGCCTGTCTTATTCACCGCCTGTCTATGCATGTATGTCTTCCCTAAATCCAACGATCGCGTCCCCTTCGGATTTACAGTGATTAATTAACAGATCCACTTTATTCGGCAACCGCAAGCTTCTTGACCCTGCAGCTGATATTTCTACCGCGACTGAGATTTCCCGTGTTATGCGCATGTCTACTTAAAATACTCTTACGCATGGACTCATAGTACATTACACACATGTATGTATCATGTATACCATCACTTTCCGCAGTTGTGTTCGTAGTTGATTGCGTCATTGCTCGGCTCACAGCTGATCACGACTCGAAAAGACTCGCTTGGGCTACGATTTGCATTTGCGTTATGATTCCTGATATGGTTTCGTTATCGGGTCAGCAGGAACTGATGACTTTCAGTTTTAAAGTTTCTCTCTCTCTCTCTCTTTTTTTTTCTTGTACTATAAACAATGTTTTAACGAAGGTAAAGCCCCGGCTGAATACCTTTACACGTCTGATTTAATCGGTTCGATGAGTGGACACTTTTTACCGCAAGACGAAAATCATTTTAACGATCTATGTAGTCGGATTTCAAATTGACGCATTATTTTTTATTTAATGGGCATAAACATTAATGCTAGAGCGTGATTACGAAGTTGATAAACAATCGCAACGATCGCTTGGTACAGTCAAGTCATTATATTGATTTCAGCGTAAGTATAATTTGTAAACAACCGAAATTAGCGACGATGATTTAACAATAAGTGAAAGTTCTTGAAATCTGTCACTGTGATAGTCCACGAATAGTCGATGAATCGAAGATAGACGTTGAAACAAATATTTTTCACCCGAACCTTTGATTCTCTATCATTTTACTGCTGATATTTGATCTCCCCGGAACCCAATCGGTCGGACTAAACTCTAAATTAAGGATTCTGAAGCTAATTGTAAGAGCTTTTCGCACGAAAGAAAACACTGCGGGAATGATGCACTTTATTGTGAAAGAATTTTTGATTTTCTAAAGAAGCTGAAATCAATTGTCTCGTAAACTATAATGATATAATTAATCATGCGAAATAAAATGATCCGAAGAAATGTTAGTTTTTTTTTTCGAATTTCTGCGGCTCCGATTAGTGGAAAAAGGGCCCTAAATTAGATTCTGAAAAGACACAGTTTTTACACAATCAAAAACAAAAAAAAAACTATGTCCAACCCGTTTGAATTTTTTCCGAAAAGTTTTGGCTAATATCAAAAAAATCCTACAATCGCTTCGTTTAGCTGCTATTTCGACGTAACTTTGCGAGAAGAAAAGAACAAGGAATACAAAAGTTAAAACCGAGTAACGATAAAATTCTTACGTATTTTCGTGGTTGGTGGTCCTTCGAAGATCTAGTTATCGTTTTGTGTAATCCTGGAGAAAAGGGTCGAACAAATCTACTTTATGAGAAGAGAATTTTCATTCCAAACATTGCGAAAAACCAAGGCCAATCGGTGTTTTAGATTCGAGCTATCGATCCTCCTGTAGCGGCTGCTTGAATTTTAGAAAAATTCCTTCAGCGTGGTCTGTTATTCATTAATTTTCATACTCATTAATCAGTATTTTGGAAATGACTTCTGATTAGGTTGTATAATTAAGCTACGATATGCAAAGGAGGATGTTGGATGTTGGATGTTGGTTTGACTGGAATTCTTTTAGTTTTCAATGAACTAGATTAGCCAGGTATCATTCCTACCAATTTAGACACGTGTTTAATTTGTAGTTGATAAATTCGAAACAACCAAAGCTAGGACGACCCGATTTTTCGATACGCACATGGTATTAAAGTATACGAACGAGTGATATTTATATCGTAAGTTACATGTATATTATATTATAGAGACGTATGTAATATTTTTTGAGCAATCATTTCTAATCTCCGCAGGTTACGACACCACACGCATACGCCAAGCGAATCTTAGCCAAATTATTGCATCATAGAAGTTTTTGCACTCGTTTTTCGGTCTTACAGATATCAAAGTTCAAGCTTTTTTTTTCCTATTACAAAGTCTCATCTATGCATTGTTACGATTTTCATTTTATAGTGCTGCGTTATATATGCCTTATTTTTATTAATTTTTATTTTTTTTTTTATTTTGTCTAACAACCAATTTAGTGGCAACGTAATGCTAAATGTTTTACTATGCTAATTGCAAGATTTCGGTGTATTCAAGCATAAATTTATTTTATAATTTGAGATACTGCGAGGAGAAATTTAACATAAAATCAGCCACGTGCCACAAAATCTTGTTGGTTGATAGCGAAAAAAGAGCAAGTTTTATAGCATAAAACTACAAGACTAATTTTAATTAATCGCAAATCTCCGCGGCGACGAATCGCTTTAAATCAAATCACGCGTTTCATCGATGCCACTTTCACGTGGCTGAAAAAATCGCACGATTGTCAAACCAATCGTAATCGGGCAACAGGAGAACGCGAACCGATCTCACATGTTACGCGTGTGATTTGCAATACCGCGTATAGATACTATAAGCATTAATAGCTTCTTGCTGTAAATGGGCCTGAAAGAAAGTAAAAACTGTCGTTATGATTTTTTAGAAAAAGAGATTCGTCGAAACAGCCGACATTTTTTTACCAGCAGTTCAATTATGGGATTATTTTTGCGATACGGAAACACAAAAAAAAAATTCACAGAATAAAAAAATCAACGATCGAAGAAAAGTATACGTTGTTAGTTTGTCGATTGTCGTTAAGTGAAACAATGAATGGTTTCACTGTGCGAAGTACGAGTAATAGATTATAGCACAGAGAATATTTGACAAGTACAACCAAATTCTTTGTTAATTTGAAGTATGGTACGGTTTCACTGTAAAACGAGGTCGGCTGAACGGAAAGTATATTTTTACTCGTTGCGTTGTACGTATACAGAATTAGGACAGGAAATTGCGCGTGCAAAAAATACCGGTTGAAAAACGGGAGACGGGTTCGCGTTCACGCGAATGGATGTAAAGAGCCGTGAGATTTCGTAAGTTGTTGAAAAAATGCTGACTAATGATTTCCACCGAATGTGTAACGAAACGACGACG
The DNA here is from genome assembly GCF_021155775.2 of Neodiprion pinetum. Taxonomy (NCBI): domain Eukaryota; kingdom Metazoa; phylum Arthropoda; class Insecta; order Hymenoptera; family Diprionidae; genus Neodiprion; species Neodiprion pinetum. The sequence goes on from NC_060232.1 coordinate 11,480,940, forward strand.
GAAGGAAATGGTGCAGCTAACGGCTTCGATTGGTCGAAAATCGCTTCTAAATTTTCACACGCAAATTTGCACCATATTTCCTCAAATTTCTCGCATAAAATCTACGCCTTTAATTTTTTTCCCGTACAACAGCCATGCGAGTTAATTGTTTTTACGCGGTGATAATTCCCGTGGAGCGCGAGATTCTGCAGGCGTGAATTTTCGTCAATTTGCATTATTTGATAACAGGTAAATTCCGACTTTGGGGAAATCAACGATCATTCTTGTTGCGTCACTTGCGGTATATTATCGACGAATGTAATATCCTATATATATATATATGTTATAGTAACGTGTATTACATGAACAATAATAAAACCTGATTATTTCAAGGGTATAACCGATTTACAGATGGCATATATCAATGTATGGATAACGTAAGAACTATGCTGGATGTTTTTTTTTTCACCTTTCAAGTTTTCATACAAAGCCGATTTAGAAATATCCGTTAAGTATGCAGAATACACTTGGAAGACAGATATTTGCCTTGGGAAATAATACGTAATACATTGTTCTGTTGACAGAATGTAGGAAAACGATTTTTCGAATTTTGTATAGTATGTATATTATAATTTCAAAATTTTTACAAAAATACGGCAAGTTTCTTTTTTTTTTTTTTTTTTTTTTTATATGGAATCATTGACTTGTCAATTACACCCGAAAATGAATGATCGGAGAGATGATGAATTATCATCTGTGTACTCCTGTTACTTAACAGCGTAATGGGACTAATCTGAAAAGTTATAATTTACACAATAATATCAATATATCGATCGTACAAGCATCGAAGGATCGGCAATAACAGTGAGTAAAAATATAACCAATTGTAACCGTTGAGTGTAGTTATTGCCGCATAAAAATTATCTCTATGAAGATATGAATTAGTTCATTAGCGAGACAGGAAGATTACCATAATCTTGAGCTGTGAAAAACAATGTCTTGCGGTTATTTCTTTGTACATAATTCAAATATAAAATATGCGCGTTACATAGATGTTTGAAAGAAAGTATAAGAAATCTCAGTTATAAACATAGAGAAAATAATATTATTTGTCATGACCTCAGCTTATCGCACGTTATTATTCTATACGAAGGCCAAAGAAAACTGAATGTAAATATACAGACTGTAAATTGAACGTTATTTCACAACGAGCGAAAACAATCCTCTGTTGGTTTTTTTTTTTTTTTTTTTTTTCACATCACAACCACTCGACCACAACAATGCATGAGATTCTGAATTATCCGAAAGTATCGTCGTGGATTGAAACGTTCGACGATTACATCGCATGTCAGCTTGTTATTTAATTATCTAGTATTTGGTATGCGAAGTAATTAATTAAAGTCAATTATGAACTTGAAAAATCACTCCTTCCTGACGCGGATCTATAATTCGTGGATCTATAATTACGTACATCGCTTTCTCCCGAGTATCGCGTACAGGAAATCAGTGAGCGCTGACCCGAATGTGTCGAAAGGGGAAAAAAATAAATAAAAATGTTGATACGCGACGCGTCATGTGTAAACATTTGTTATTATATACGTGATATTTCATTCCCCCTGCAAATTTCTTTGCAATTGTTAGCTAATAGTTCATGTTAAAATCTGCCTTAATTTTATTAGTCTTCGTAGGTGGACCCGAAGTTGTTAGAAAAAATAAGAAAAAAAAAAGAATGTTACACCATCTTTATTAACTCCGGTAAAATAATTTACCTCGCGGAAAAAAACGGACTCGTTACGTTGGAAATATTCAAGGTATTATCTGGTATCCGAAATTGTACAAGTCATTAGTTTTTATCATTTTTATTTTTTAAATTTACAGTCTCGGTAATCGAGAAACTAAGAGTACAAAGTTTTATCGTTGTTCTTACTGATCGCAAATATGTAGAGTATAGAGGCTGATAATTGGAAATTTCGGGCACCTTATAACAAATTGAACGTCCGTCATAGCTATTGATAATTATTGTTTTACTACACAACTTTTACTCACGTGGTTATCTCCGAATGCCGACAAGTTCCACAATTATTGTAGAGATTCTTAGAGTCCTTTGAGTCCTTTGAGTGGATACCGCCCATCACGTTGAACGATGTCACGAGAAATGGGAAGAAGATATTTTTCCAACAATCTCTTGCAACAACAACCGTCAAGCGAGTGCTACTCTTGTCGCAATTGCTAATTATTCGAGAAAATATTTCAGCTTATCCATTCGTTTCGCTTTCGATCTTAGCACGCGTGTAGTAATTAGTTTAACAACTTTCGATAGTCAATCGGATATTATACTCAGAAAATTTATCGCAATTCTTACAATTACAATTGTACCAATTACCGCAGACTTTTGATTCGCGCATCGACCGCTGATCTACGATTTCCACTTTTCGCAGGTTGATCGAATAACTCGATCTTGCGACGAGGATGAATTTAGGAATTTGCGGCAGTACGCGACGAGCTTCACCGAATTGCGAACATGGACTGGGAGATTGTTTGTATCGCCGTCGGCTTTCGTTTGTTGGCTGATCGTTTAATAGAGACGCGAATGGATGGAATCGGTACGATTCTGGATCCAGCGGGGAGTTCGTAGGAAGTGGAGGAGATCTAGAATCGTTATTGCACGTTACTTACGTATAACGAAAATACGGCCTCGGCCTGCATTGCCGTTCAAGCTTTAACAAGCCAAGCCTTACAATAGCCTCTACATTAGAACGAGATCGCCTTTCTCCTTCGCAATTAGCCTGACACCTTGTCGAAACCGCGATTATCATCGTTAGATATTTATTTACAAGTCTTTGAAGCGTTGCATTCTATTCGCGAATGCTCAAATCACAAGATACATTTTCGCTGATAAAAAGCACGAGTAAAGATGACAGAAAATTTTTTTCCAAGCATTCGGATGATAATTGACATTATAAATTGATGATAACGTTAATGAGGAGCTCGAGATACATCGAGTGTACGAGTGGATTGGAAAATAATGACAGGAAATAAATTGAAGGATTTTTAAACAAGACTTATCTTAAACGAGAGCTTATTAATGCGTTGATAAAAAAAGGCCAGGGGCTAAGAAAACGCGCCATAAACCTGAGGGGGTAGAGCGAATGTTGATATGGAGAAAATACTCGATCGACGAGTAGAAAAAAACAATGAAAAAAAGAAAATGTACGATAATTTTTAAATATAATTAGTTTAAATACATATGGGACATTCCACGCCAATTCGACCTGGGTTTTACCCTTGACCTTTCAGATTTGGCGCGCGATTTTTTCTATTATTGTTCTCACTTTGAAAGGTACTACAATTTTTAGAAATGTTCTTCTCGACCGACCAGAATTAAAAATTTGAAAAAATTTGGAAAAATCTTGCGTCAAATATAAAAATTTTCAAGCTTGGACCCGGAATGGGCCGATTTTCCCTTCTTACTGTTTTCAAGCTTTTTCCGAAAAAAGACGTAGAAAAAATTAGAAGCGAAAGTCATTTTACTATGGATGGCTGCTGAAACATTTTTATATGTCACATGGGATTTTTGAAATTTTTTTCAGAATTTTCGGAACCATTTTACCATTTGAAATTTTTTTTATTGACAAAATAAAGAAAAAAATCTTGCGAAAAATCTGAACAAACTTTCAAATATCCAATGTGACATACAAAAATCTTTCAGTAACCATCCATAGTAAAATGATTTCCGCTTCTAATTTTTCTAACGTTTTTTTTTCGGAACAAGCTTGAAAATAGTAAGAAGGAAAATTTTGATATCTGACACAGGATTTCTCAGAATTTTTTCAAATTCTTACTTTTGTTTGGTCGATAAAATCGTTTCTAAAAATTGTAGAAAATTCACGTTGAGTCGTAAGAAACGAAAAAAAAAACCGAGCACCTTTCAAAGTGAGAACAATCATAGAAAAAATCGCGCGCCAAATCTAAGAGGTCAAGGGTTAAACCCAGGTCGAATTGGCGTGGAATGCCCCATATATAATGCCAGAGCATAAATATTGCTTGAAAGGCAAATATCTATGCGGTATAATATTAAAAGTCATGTTTCGTACTGATTAGATTTTACAATTACAGATTAACAATAAATATTATAAATCTATAAATATTTTATATACTTACGTCGATGCGGACCAAATGAAACTCTGGGATAAAAGTTGGGATTTGTTTTCTTTTTATTTTTTTATTCCAAACGACGTAACGTTACTTTCGGTTATTACTCTTCACACGAATTTTGAAAACACATCAATTGAACGTTTGACAAGTCAAATGATAATTTTCAGCCGGAACATATTACCAGTGAGAATGATCATTGAGTAATAATTTTTCTAGACATTGAATTTATTTTTTCACGTGCACTTGTGTTATTCGTAAATAGTTTTGGTATACGGTCTTTGGCTGGCATTTGCACCGTTATGCTTAAATTTATTATACGTATGTCTTTAATACACATACATAAACCCTACGGGTGCCGTTCAAAATAATTTACGATCCATTCCCTCTTTTTATCTCTCTTTCTCTTTATCTCATCATGCATCACATAAGATGTTCGTGTATAATATACAAACGGAATTAAATAATTTATAACTTATTTTTTTCAATAAAAATAAGGATAGTAACGCAGTATACGCATATATGTTGAGTATATACGTTTACTCGCTTGCGGATGATTCGATAGATAGCAGTGGTTTTTTTTTTTTTTTTTTTTTTATGACGATACACACATTATTACATGTATTATATTTATTACATGAATGTGTCGATTAAATTTGTGTATAAATATAATACGTTTACGGCAGTATCTTCAAGGTATATTATTATTATTATTATTATTATTACTATTATCAACTTTCGTAAAATAACTTCAATTTCAATTGATTTATTTTTCTTTTGTAATAAGACGACATGAGGAACCTCTGTGCATTTTATTTCACAATTATTGGTGTTTTCTTTTTCTTCGCTTTTCAAGTATACGGCCGACAATTAAAATTAATATTCAACGATTCGCCATGCGTTGTTGTTACATACTTACAGTGTAATACAGTACGTTAACACGATATTGCGTTGTTACAATATACGTATGTTTTAGAGAAAATACTGTTATTTCAATCGCGATTTACATCGCACAATGATACACAATGAAGCACAATAAAATTGCTTTTCAATAAATTTTCAACCAACAATTGTAGACAAAAATATATCTGCATTACTTTAACTTACACAAGTCATTCGTATAATAATGTTACAATTATTATAGCGTATATGAATACTGTTGTTTTACACGTTGGAAAAAAAAAAAAAAAACAACTAAAGATAATTAAACTAATTATTCCTCATCCAATCAACATAATACTGGGGTTTACGTTTGTTTTTACTTTTTTCGATTTGAAACAAAAAAAAAAAATCAATCCTTTCTTTATTTTGTTTACGTTCTTGCTTTCCTGTTACAAATGTTATCACATCTGCCTGTATAGTTGCTCCAGAGCAACTGTACATATTATATATACATATATGTATATATATAATAATTATACAAATATTATATAAAGGTATTTTGAAATTGTCGGTTCAGATCCTTATGCAAAAATTATACTTTCGGTGACGAAGATACTTTTTCCTTCCTCATTTATTTATTAAATTATTTACTTAACAAAATTTATATTACTCAATATTTTAACACGTGGCATCGAAATCAACGAGGCATGAAAATATCGAAGATTGCAACTTTAATACAACTGGGCTCCAGGCTCGTGGTTGTTTTTTTTTCTTTCTAATTCTTTGTTTCATAATTATTTTCGCAATGCATTTTTAAGTAATATTGTAACCAGCGAAAGGGTTACTTCTTTTTCTAAATCAACAATAAATAATGATAGCTTATATCGACGTGTCAATCATTCATACGAACCCGACACTTGACAAGAATATATACATACATATTGATATATACATACATATTGATATATACATATATATATATGTATATGTGTGTGTTTTTGAGTACGTATAATCTATGTATTCGTTAGCTATTGTTATTCTATCTACCGTTGTACCAACAATCTATATGGGTATAGTTATTTTTTTCGAAAATATTAATTTCGCTCTTTAGTTTATTAAATTAGTCACACAGTTTATACGTGACGACATCCGGTCTTTGGAATCGCCAACACCTTACAATCTGTTGAGGGAAAAAACAAGAACACAACATGGTGTTAGTTATTACGGGGTTGGTCTAAACTACGAAAAAACTTTAATTTGCATTATGACTATGAAAAATAGACACTGCGATGATTTCTCTAACTCGATATATAGGCCAAGTGATTCGCAACGAAAGTAAAACGTGACGAAGGTTTGTTTATCGCTATCAGAAACGATGCAAAAATATTTTTTTAAATTGTTAACATCTGTCGAATATTGAACACAACAGTATTGTGTATGTATATAGCCTTGATTACTTATAAAATGCTTACAGCGTTTACTATATTTTGTTATTGAGAAATGTGTTACAGTTTGACTGATTCTTTTGCGTTGAAAAAATTTCAAGTTTTCTTTCAAATGGCTAATCAGATATTGCTTGATATAATCAACTGGCTGTCAGGAAGGAAGGAAATTTTGAATTTAGAAGTGAATACTCGTGTGCAGATAAAATTGCAGCGAATCATTCTACAAGTTTATACTCATGATGTCGTTTAAATTGCTTGACTACGTAAGTGTGGCAGTATTTTCATAGAAAAACGACGATAGGATGTACGAATGTTTGTTAAGGTGTAATTTTGTTCGTTGAAAGTATTGTATTATACCATATGCAAGAAAAAATGGTCACGCGATAAATAAATAAATAATTATATAACTTATTTGTCTATCCTTTTTCTCCGTGCAATGCCACAGGGTTAAGGATTATAGGTAATTCGTTTGAAGCTGACTAAAATGTTTTATAAATAATGCTGTCGCGTACATACCTATACGTATATGAAATAATACGTACACGTCCGTTAAGTTGTCAATTATTAATTATGCATACACAGATATACAATACATAAACATATCTATACATTTTGAAAATTTGAACTAAAGGACGTTGTAATAATACTTACAAAAGAAAATTTTTGCAACCTATAGATGATAGCCAGGCTAATTAAGCGGAGCATGCATCGATCGCTTCTCTGTCTATATTAATCAAATGATAAAAAAGTTTTGCGACCTCTCGAGGAGGTTTTTTAGTATACTGTTAATTCTTTTTTCAGCAATACATGGATGGGATGAAAAAAGTTATGTATTAAGATTAGAGCTGGGATGAAGTTGGGAGAAAATTAAGGGGGCGAGAAAAGGATTTGATTGGTCATCGATTTCGAGTGTCAAAGTGGGTAAGAAATGAAGATACGTAGAAATAAAATAAAATCTTCAGTCGTTATTGATGGACGTTAATACTCGTAAAATTATGATGCGATTGATGAAAATATATGTGAATTAGAATTAATAAGTGAAGATCACATGAATTTGGCGTTATTTGATGGAATTTTTCTTTTTTTTTTCTGTTTTTTGTTGCTAGTTATTGCATCACGTTCCAAGTTAGCACGAAAAATCCATTTATCATCTTTTCATCAATTCTAGTTTTGTCAAAATTATGACTAGGACTAACTGTGGTAAAATTTCCTCGAGGTAAACTTGCTTTGAACGTGCAGGTAGACGGTTCATTCGGATGTGGTCCGTTTGTATAGAATCTCATTCATGATTCATGCAGGAACGCTTATTCGCACGCCAATAATCGGGTAATCGAATACGATGAGAACCCAACCTTTGTATAACGAATAATCGGCTAATATTGATAATCGTCATTTAAACTATAGTCCAGCAGACGGATTTTGTTACAGATGTTTCAAATCATGATGGATTTTTGTATTTTTTCTGAAAAAAGATTAGTCAGGCTATAGCAGAGTTTTTTTTCTTTTTTATTTTTTTTTAACTTTATTTATTTTTAAATGTTTTTTTCTCAATTGCATTTTTTTTTTTTTTTTTTTGTTTGGGCAAGTTTTCTTTTTTGTTTTTCTGGCGGATTTATCGTTACTATAGATCATAGTATTCTTTAAGCATCTTTAGTGTGTTACTGTACTGTCTGTGAAACAGAAGCATAATGAGAATAGTGGCAAATTTAAAAGAGTACAAGAAGAAGCAAAGGAGACTCAAAGTATTTGTAAACAGAAAGCAGAGATACCGCTGTTATTTTGTGCCGAATTCCTTTTTCTCATGGTCCATCGAACAAGGTATTGGAAAGAGAGAAAGTGCGGATAGAGAAAAAAAAAATAAGAATTTAAAAATATTACGCAAACTGCTTAAAAATTCTTCACTACAGGACTTTTCGAGGAACCATTAATCGTGCAGTCTTACACGTAAAATTAAAATGACAACTGACAAGCATTTTTTTAGCAGCGATATGTATCAGAGCGTGTGAAACAATGACGAAAATTGAAAATACGGGCAGAAAAGATAAAGAATGTGATCAAGATCTGGTAATGAAAGTGAGGAGTATTTTTGGATAATAGATTCTAAAGCATCAAATTTGAATCATACTTCTTAGACTACGCTGTAAAAAATATAGGTAAAACCTACGATACGCAATGTTCTATGTGTTGTTGAACTGTAAACGTGCAACGTACGCCGTAACGATAAAAAGAAAAAAAAGATTTGTGTCTATGAAAAAATTGGATGAATAACTTACTGTTCCGGAAGTACTCGAGGTTTGGCCGAATCACCGGGCCAGTCGTACATATTTGCTAGAGGACTGTCGTATGAGGCATCGTACATTTTGCTAACGATAAAATTTCGCATGTCTTTCGGCTCCGGATATTCGCTGGCTAGGCCACCTGTAATGAATAATGAATCTCAAATGGTAACGAAGCTCACGCTTCTCACTGATAATTAAGTAGGTTGGTTGGCCGGAAATAGATAAATTTTATTCATTTCATTGCGAGATAGTCGTGCGTTGTGTATTTATCAAATTTTTTTATTCGTAAGCTACGAAGATCTGTTTAAAAATACAAAAATTGGCAATACTGGAATTATAAAAGTAGCTTAGATATCGATGCTTTATTTCAATCGCTTTAAAATGGTTATAAAAAAACCTGTTAGATTCGTTCGGTTTCACGATACGATGAATTGTTTTATGTCGGAAGAATATTTTTCTTTAAATTCACTGAAACACTTTGCTCTATCGTCGTTAAATATTCAATTTTACAATATTGCACCGATATTGATCGTGATCGCTGATCAGCAAATGGCAATATTGAACGAAGAAGTGATGAGTGAAAAGAAAATCTGTTTCAATGACTTTGTGGAAAAGTAATCTTACGAATGAAATGAGCCATCGGGGTGTGAAATAGAATTATAGAACGAATCTATTGAAATTTCGACAATTGTGAAGCAATTTGAAATGAAGCATCGATATCTGAACTTTTGTTCATAACTCTAGTAGTTCCTATTTTTGGCATTTTAAAAGAGATGTCTTATTGTTAGTACCTTACGGATGTGACAATTATGACCGCCTCGTAATCAGATTAAGAAAAAGTGTCAATTTATGACCAATAAATCTCCTCAAAAACGACGAATCGTCGATCAACCGATTACTGACCCTTTTTGTAAGCGTATTCGGCAATCTTTATCGCAATTATGATCGAACACTCCTTGATGCAGCTCAACGGCGGATACAGACTTCCCAGTTCCAAATCCTCGTCTTTAACGTGGTCTGCTACCACCTGGGCGGAAATGAGGAACAGCTCCTCGGTTATGTGGTGACAACCCGTAGCTATCACGCCCAAAGCTACACCTGGGAATATATAAGCGTTGTTCCCTTGTCCCGGCTTGTAGATTTTTCCGTTGTAGTTCACTTCCCCGAACGGCGATCCTGACGAGAATACACAACGACCCTGAAAAAGAGGTAGTTGAACAATTTCACTGCTCTTCTTCGAATGCGAATAGCATCGTAGAATACTTGAAGCTTATAATCTAACAAGTAGAGTTAAAACTATTAAAAAATGTGACATAAATAACCGGTTGGTGTAATTGCAGTCAGCGATGGTCCGTTTGTTTTTTTTTTTTTTAGTCAAATCAGGCCTTTATATTCTTTAATTTTTGTCGTACCATTACCGAATCACTGCAACAGTCACGATTTTTGATAATATTTACTATACTCGTTTTCACGTTATACGGAGAATTTTATATTTATGACTATGTAGTAACTACAAATAGACACTTCTCATCAATCGTACCATCTGTCAGTCAGCTTATGAAAATTCTGTTCCCCGAACAAATCAAACTATCCTAATAGTGTATTACAATTGCGAAGGTTCGACTGTGTCGAAAGGTGCAAAACGAGAAATTATCACCTCGTTCGTATGCGGTACGAAAATAGCATGTGCCGTGATACGATTTAATTCTCATACATTTTCACTCCCCAGCAACGAATTTGCACGTTCGACAAACGCTTATCACAAGCTAACGATTCATGGACTATTTTAGTAGGAGATCAGGAGATCTTATTTTTCCTTAAAACTTGACGTGAAATTTTGAAATTCTTTTCTAACGTCAACAAGTTTGGAGAGCTGCGTGAATCAGGATCCTTTCGAAATCAATCGCAATGCAATCTGAGAATCACTTAATTCTGCAGAATCAGTACCCAAGTTTTTCGGTATGGATGAAAAAGTAGAATGTTCATACAATAGAAGGGTTACAATTGTGTCCTATTTTTTTGTTCTATAATATTTTGGCCAAATTATAAAGTCTTCGGAATAAATGAAGAAACAAGAAAAACTACAGAAAATAACAATTGCATATTTTGAATTTCTACTTTGTCACCCTTCTACATTACGATTCTTTTTTCAACTTTGGACACATTAAAATATTCGATACCGTGACTCTTCGAGAATTCGATATTTGGCCATTTTAACTTCCAAGCTCCACCCGAGTTACTTAATCACAAGAGTTTATAATTTTTCGTCCCAGTAAACTCGGAAATTGTTGGATAAACGGATCAAGTTGATTACAGAAAATTACACATTTGTAGTGACAATCGTGCAAGTTTGTAGCACCGCTTTACATTCTTCAATTCAAAAACTACAAATAATCTCCAAGCTTCGTCGATTCGAGTTGAATAACGGATTTCTCAGAACTTTGTTCAAGATACTTGATTCGAGAATTCTGCAATGGACTTTTATACAGAGACTTTTTCCCGCATCGGAATACAACCCACCTCCGTGTTTTCGTAAGCTTGTTGAGCGGTGCACTCGGCTTTGCTCGTCGGATTGCTCAGCGCAAATATGAGGGGTCTTTCGTTGTTCTTGGCCATTTCTTGAAGCACTTCCGGCGTAAAAGCTCCGGCAGCTGCCGACGCGCCTGTGAAGAGAGCGAAACGATTTTGACTTTAAAGAGGTTTTCCTGTCTGTCAAAGGGCCCGAAAATCCTTACCGATAAGCACCGTCGGCTTGATCTCCTTGACAACCTCCAGCAAGGACTTCATGACCGCGTGATCCTTAGCGTACCAGGCTTTGTGACCGTCCAGGTTTCCCACGGGCCGATTCTTCACCAGGAGACCGTCGATGTCCATCATCCAGATGTTCGCTCTCGCTTCTTCTTGGGTACATCCGTCAGCTTCCATCGCCTTAACGCAGAGATCTGCGATTCCGATGGCTGCCTGGTGTAATTCATCACAAATCACGAATCAGAGATTGTTCTTTCAGAACGTTTCACAGCTTTGGTACATAATACAAGTGGTAAAAATTTTGAACAGAATCAAGAACATCTCGAAACTAATTCTTTGAAGTAAATGTGAAAATTTTAAAACCAAGTCACTAAAAAATTGTAAAGATCTTTAATGTCTTTTTAAAGTAATATATTCTCTACCGAGGAACACTAGGTTTGGTTGAAAATAATTTGTCTAGAATTTTTAAAAGAAACACGTTCATTGGTCTAATATATTCCATATGGTTTCGGTATTTATTGTTCGCAAACGCGTTGTACGAAGACAACGGTTTATAAGGAGGAAAAATTAACCCGGAAACCCACCTCGCCAGCACCCAAGAAAACGAATTTATTATCACGAATTTTCCGTTTGGTGATTCTTTTCGATGCGAGAATACCAGCAACCGCGACTGCGGCGGTTCCCTGAATGTCATCGTTGAATGTACAGTACTTATCCCTGTACTTGTCCAGAAAACGGAAGGCATTGTGGTTTCCAAAATCTTCAAACTGAAATTAAACAGCATTGTCAAACGTCGGAGATATTCATTGAGAAATAATAATACACATGATTGCTACTAAATTACCTATAGGTTCGGCAATTTTGCAGCATTTTTGGTCAAATCCTGATTGTCGACGATACAGATACTAATTCGTTTTCGAATTCAAAGCTCGCGCAAGGCGAATTAAATTACTGAGAGACGAAGTTTGAAATATTCTCTTACTATAAAACTACCGAATTTTGCACTATTTGACCGTTCAATTCTATTTTTATGTCCAAAAATGCAAGTTAACGAACCAATTTGTGAGGATTTAGAATTCTCAATGTTTATTTCGGAATAAATCGTCTGGGCTGTCTGAATAAAAAGTTGAAAAAAGAAAGAAAATTGTAAAGATCTCCAGCAATGTCATTTATGCCAATGATCGTGAAAACGAATGAAACAACATTTCTATCGTCATTAGAATGAAATAAAAACACCACAGTTCAATCATTTCGAACGTTCCGAATAAAACCTCCTCTCCAATTGTTGATAACTTAAAATGGTGTTATTATAATTCGTTCAGATTCATTTCCGTTACACAGTAGCGATGTTGTTTGATAAAATATATGGAGATTTTCGACGCGATTATTTCTATTTTCCCAACTTTTTTTTGTTGTTCAGACAGTCCCGCCAATGTGTCATTAAAATCACGGAACAATACCGTATCTAGGTCGTAAAACGAGTTGATTCGGTTTCTGTTCAGTGTTCGAACGATCGAATTCCACCCGTGCCTTGGAAGTTGATAAAAATTTTATGCCAAACTATACCTTAACCGTGAGAGTTATTACTGACCTGGATGAGGACATTTTGTCCGTATTTCTTGACGCATGCAGCCATGAATTCATCGATCAGTTCGTCGTACTCGGCGCCTTGTGATCTGGGCTTGTTGAGACCGATATAGTGCGGATCATTTCTAAGCTGTTCGTTGTTTGTCCCGACGTCGATTGTGATCGGTAAGCATTGGTGTGGCTTTATGCCGGCCAACGCCGTGTACAGAGCCAATTTTCCTACGGGAATTCCCATCCCGCAAGCACCCAAATCACCCAATCCCAGAATTCGCTCACCGTCAGTCACGCATATCGCCCGAACGGCTTGCTCCGGCCTGAAGGAAAAGGTGGAATGAAAAAGTGTATCGCAACTTTTCGCACAAGTCACCCACGACAGTTTTTATAACAAACGGACACTGACAAAAATTTCATTTGTTATAGTAACTAGAAAAATTGAGTAAAACAGGTATCGTTAAAAAAACTCTTTGAATATTGTTGGAATTACGAAAAACGAGGTACGCGTAGTCATTTTGCGCTATTGTCGATCATTTTTTGGTAATTGCAACGCAAAATCAGTTTGTGAGGTTTACTCTACTTTTTTAGTTAATTAAGGCTTTAACGTCAATTTATTGTTGCACAAGCATTTAATTTTCGCAAGTTGTAAGAAAATATAGTAACAGTACTAGACTTTCTGGTAACAGTTACAAATCTAATTTTCAGTTTGTACCTAAAACTATATTTTTCGATTGTGGTAAAAAATGAGAATAATTAAGGACTGAGCGGTAACCGGAAATAAAAATTTCTCTCGGTGAATGAAAAGTGGTCGAGTGGTTTGCGTGGCAGTTTTGTGGGACGCCAATGGGCAATTTTTTCTCCCTAGGGACGAAAACGAACTCCCATGGGCCGAAAGTAAATAAATCGTAGAGTTCGCACGAGCGAACCTATCTTTAAAACACTGAGATGAAATTGATCATTTTCCTCCCGTTAAACTGCTACGCAAAGTCCCACTTTTCATGCGCGTTAGTGATAAAAATTATTCACGAAACAAGGTAAAAGAATTGACAAATATTGGCTGGGGACAATCTCTCTTCTTACATAATCCTCCTCAACTTCTCTCCGAATAATCGATCAGATTCTTGAATCCGGTGTTTAAACGTTTGATGAAAGGGGTGAAAAAGCAACGTCGTGGACGAATAAAAGTGCGTTACTAACCAGTTGTTGAGAATCTCGTATATGTGACCCTTGTCGTGGCAAGTGATGAAGAGACCTCGGGGTCTTCGGTAAATTACACCGAATTTCTGACAGGCAAGTCCCACGGTTGGTGTGTAGACTATGGGCATCATCTGCTCGATGTTTTCGCTGAGAAGACGAAAGAAGAGCCTTTCGTTTCTCTCCTGGTTTTGACGACGGTGAATTTCGCAAAATTAATCTGACGAATGATCGATATACATATACGTACACCGTGAACCGAAACTTTGAATTACCTGGAGCTCGACCAAGTAAAGATACCGGTTCAAATCCTCGGTGTACTTCATCACCGACGCCTTACACAGGGCAAGCTGTTCTTCTTGAGTTTTGAATCTTGGAGGCTGGAGACCGTGGATACCAAGGGCGATTCTTTCCTTCAACGTGAAGGCCAACCCCTGAAATAGCGTTCGCAGAAACGATTAAGTCACACCGTGCAAGCACTTGTAAACGAGTTGTTGATTAACGGTTCGGAAAATAACCCTAGGAAAGATGGAAGTTCCTTTTTCGAAAACGAATTGCACAAGTTTGACGAATCGCGTTCGACTCGTGGGATTTCATTGAATCGCAAAGAATTTCAAAGGAACCTTGTGTTTCCGGAAAATGAAATTCGAGAAAAAGAAAGTTTTCAAAGTCTTTTCGAACGATCGGCGTTGCCTTTTAGACTCGAACCTTGACGGCGAAACCTCAATGTGTGTACCTTGTTCAATCTGGGATCTCGGAGATGACCTATACCCTTCACCATGTTGATTGGTACTACGTCTCCCGAGACCTCGTGAATCTCTCTGTGCTGAATGTCCTTGACGGCAGGGTGCGAAGGTGGAAGTGCGCGCGCCCAAGCGCCCATTCCACCCCTGCCATAGGAGGGTCTGAAAGAATGAATAACGAAAATTATCCTCTATAATCAACTCGTCGTCGTAAACAAGTGCGTGGCAATTTTTCACAGGGGGAGGATAATTGCGATCAAATTTACGTCATGTTCGATGAAATTTCATAATTCGCATCTACGTCGCGTCATCCCTTACTAAATTTAACCCCCGTCAGTCACACCTCCAGATCGTGACGTAATAGTCATTGGGGGTGAAATCAACCCCGCTCACTTTGAAGTGATAAATAATTGAAAAATTGAAAGAAAAAAAATTTTTAAAAAAATATTGCAATTCATTTCAACCATTGTGAGTAAGGCCATGCCGATTATTTTCAAGTCGTGTCATTTTTAGTATAAAAACAAATGTCGTAAAAAAAATTCGGAAAGATGACTTTTTTTTACAAAAAATCATGCGGAAATTTGAATAATCAATTGAAGAGAAAAAAAAAAAAAAAAATTCTGGAAGGTATCGCAGGTCCAAAAACCGGCTGGGGTTGATTCAACCCCCGATGACTGTTAAGGGTTAACCTTTCAACGTTTTTTCTCCTCCGAATTTGTCGGATGAAATGTGTTTTCTATGTTTACACCGAGAAATGCTGCGGGGTCATAAAAAATCGTTCGTTAAAAATCGCCTGCTGCTAATGATGGGAAGAAAAGAAAAAATAAAATTTGATGTTAAGTCTTGTCGTTAATAAGTGTGATCAAAAAATTTGTGGAAAACAATTGTGCACATAAAAAATAACAGCTAAGATTATAAATTTATTAATCGAGAATCCACGTGCCGGGATCGTACTTTTTTTTATTTTTTATTGTTATATTCTTAGCCGTATTGCTTACGTTGTACACACTGCAAATATGCATGCAGAATGTTTCCTTCCTGCCGACGCAAATTGCCAATTTCACGCTAATTTTTCTTGCGTGTGTAAGAAATTCTTTCAATCCTCGTGGTACTCTATAGATTACAGACTGCGGACTGGCAATCATGCAGCGTTCGTTAGGTGCTGCTAGTCTACTTATTATTATACCGCAATTTGCCGTTGAAAGAAAATAAAATTCTTTGAAGTTGATACAGTATTCATAGATTAATCGGTATTCCTAGTTGAGGACATGTTGTATTGATTTTTTTAAACCTCTTCAAATCATTGTTACGGATATCTGACAAGTGCGGCAAGTACATATGTAAATACACGTTGCTTCGTGTATATACTTAGAACAATATACAGACGCTTGACATAGTAAGTAAGTATAAGTAAAATATTGATCGTTCCATTTGAATTGACTAGCGTGGAAAAAATCGAAAGGTTATTTCACCTCGACTAATTAATTAAGACAATAAAAACAGTCTCTGCCACAAGCCTGGTACTAAATAAATGATGTCGATTATCAAATTGCAGACCTGAGTATATCCGGGGGATCGCAATATTCCGTTAATAATATTGACGCAATATGAAAGCTCATTCGTTAATTCTTTAGGGTATTTTCCAGTACCTGCAACAGTGAAAAAGTTTAGAAGACAAATATGAAACGAAGTGATTTGAAAACATTTTTTCGACGCCTTTGATGTCACGTGGAGCGTTTTTTGGCGAGCGTTTCAGATGTGAATCAAAACCTGGTACGAGTTCACTGAACTCGGTAGATTCGTTGAAAAATCGACGAGAAGAAACGAATGGAGAATAGCTGATACAAAATAAATACATCACTTTTTAAATATCGCTTTGAACGACGATTGTCCGAATGACAGGAAGATTGATATATTAATTGTTCAACAACGTCGTGTGATCGTTCTTTCTTGTTTTTTTGTACTTGGGGATAAAATGAAACTCACAAATCTAAGAATTCGCTCAAGCATTTACCTACAATACACGTAACAAACGATAAAAAATTGTTTGATGCACGTTGAATTATATTTAAAGAAAAATTTTGTCACCAAGCCAAACTATCAAAATCCCGAATCATCGACGTGTGGTGATCGAATTAAAACCTGCGACAAAAACAGCAAGTTAACACGACAAAACAGCAATTTGTGTTTAATATTTGGTTACGTATACAATTTAACGCGAAACTCTCAAACATCGTCATATATCATACACACATCACGTGATACGCGTAGCGTAATGATGACAAAACATAATGAATAACAAACGAATAGCTTCCGGCAATTAAGCGAATTGCTATTATAAACGAGAGTGAAGTTATTGCGGTTAATTCCAGGATAAACGGTGGAAATATTTTAACGAAAATCTGGAAAAAAATTTTTTTCTACCATATCTACGTATTTCTGCAAAATGTACATATACAAGGAAACTAACACGTGTCTCAACTCTTGGCTCGCTATCAAGCATGTGTCAACGGTGATGATGGAAGTTTGACTTAGCTAGTCGACATTCGAATTTTTTCACAACAGAAAAAATCCGCTGCGTATCTTACTTGAATCGAGCAACGAAAAATTACGCGGTACTCTGAATGAGAAGCCTCAACAAATGTAACAGGTGTCAGTGAGGTACGTTTGAACAACATGTTACTATGCCTTGAGGTTAAAAAAAAAAAAAACGCTTTTCAAGTTATATTTAACGTATAAATGGTTTTCAAATAAATTTACACGTGTAAAAAGAGGAAGAATAAAATAATGACTCACGTATGAAAATGTTTGGTTAACAATCTTTAGAGATCATATCCCATTTTTTGCAATTTCTTTAGTAAAGGAATGTATATCTTTGCGACTATCTAATTTTAACCGTGCACTGAGAAAAATTTTTTAGTTCCGGTTATCGCTCAGTCTTTGACTATTTTCATTTTTTACCACAATCGAAAAATATAGTTCTAGGTAGAAAATGCAAATTAGTTTTTCAGCAGTTACCGGAAAGTCTGGTATCCGTTACTATTCTTTCTCACTACGATCACTGTTACTATATTTTCTTGTAACTGTTGCGAAAATTTAATGCTTGTGCAACAATAAATTGACGTTAAAGCCTTGTTTAACTAAAACAAGTAGAGTAAACCTCACAAACTGATTTTGCGTTGCAATTACCAAAAAAGGATCGACAATAGCGCAAAATGGTTACGCGTACCTCGTTTTTCGTAATTCTAACAATATTCAAATAGTTTTTTTAACGATATCTATTTTACTCAATTTTTCTAGTTATTGTAAGAAATGAAATTTTTCTCAATGTGAATATATTTAGACAGGTGATTGGCTTGTTGCAACGGATTATCCCGTATGAAATTGCATTTCAGTTTATTGAAAAGCAAATTCATGTTATCTCAATTCCGTATTAAATTCTGCTGCCAAAATACGTGATCGATATCAAGTTAAAGATCGAAGAAGCATTGATTTGTTTTTCATTGCCTACTACAAAGAAGTGGCGAAAAAATATACTTGATTGTAGTATCTAATTGTTGAAAAAATTGTATATTTTTCACTTTCTTTATTCCATACTTTATTTTTCTTCTATTCCAATACGATTGCATCAAATCCATCTACGCTCCTTGGAATTCTATTTTAAAATTTAAAACCTGGTAGGTAGCAAAATCGAATACACAGGGTAACTTCGTAAAGCGCGAAATAAAAAAATCTGGAACAAAATGCAAGATCACGATCAGTGGTCGAAATATTCTATTTATAAATGCTCGGGCAAAGAGGTATAAGGTCGACGAGTAGATACAAACGACCTACACTCCCGTCGACCGACCATCCGGTTGGAAAAATAAAATTTACTTCCATCATTCAAACGGGTGAAAAAGTATTTTTTTCAATTAATGCCTAGTTTCATTCGTTGTCTTGACAAATTTCTCATACTTTGCCGATGGAAGGTGAAATATTTGTGATAAGCTATCAATTTTCAATGGAATCATTAATTAAACAGACGTATGATTAATATCTATTATAATAATACACGGCGATAATCGCGAGCCTGGAAAACGAAAGTGAGTGCTTTTTCCATCGATTCGTATCTCTCGTTTTTTCCTTCTTCTAAGGACTGTGGTTATCACATATGTAGTGCACGACGTATCAACGTCCAATGGATAATCAGAAACGAGGACGTAATCTAACCACTCTCCACGACGATGGTACGTTAGATAAAAATATATTATATGTATATGTATATGTGTATCACATTGTACGTACAGTGTTGGTAATTAAACAATATAATATGAGTGAGATATTTAACTCGCGCGAAGTTAGCGGCCTTGTTGGAATTTTGCCATCTTTATCCTAACGTGCAGTTATAGGTGTACGTATTTATAATTCTCGGTCGTTTCGTTTATTGACCTATTTTTGCTACTGCGTGTTATTGTTATAGCATAATATTGTCAGAGTTAACAAAACCCTACCATCGATAATAACGGTTAGTATTCGGTGATATTTGCCGTTGGTAAACTTGAAACAAGTATAAAGAACCACAAAATTACGCAGACATTGCATAAAACAAAGAAAAATAATAAAGATAATGTCCCAGGACAGTTATTACGTAATGATTTTGTATATAAATATAACGTATTTTTTTCTTTTGTCAGTCATTGTTGACTCATCATGCTGGTTACGCATTACCGTCATTATACCGCAAACGTAAAACATGAAATAAAGAATAAGAAATAAGCGAATGTAAAAACGAATCTGCCTGTAGTTACAAATTTACAAAAACTTTGGACTGAATTTTGTAAAAAATTATACAAAATTTCGAATAGATTCGTTCGCAGTTCAATTTGAAGTAGCTTCGTTAACGCTGATAAAAGGGAGGCGAGGCTGACGATCGTATCGATCATCGATCGTCGCAACGAAGATCATCGACAGATTACCGTTAACACCTTGACACCTAACAGGGGACAGAGATTTCTCCCGTGATTCACGGCTAAGCATATCCATCAGGTGTAACACCGACTTGGGTCGTTACAACGTTGACGCAATTTTCTGGTTTATAGTCGCGATAAAATTTGTGCAACAGAGTTGAGCTTCGCCAATGCAGGGCTCGAGGGCAAGAGAGAAACTATTATTGTTTCTGCATGGCTCCCAGCCAAGCTGACGGAGCTAAAGCTCAGCTGCAAAAGCTTTTTGACGATTTGAATTTTTTTTATTTTACAAATGCTACCTTGCAACGATGAAAAAATTTAGCATCAACGACTGTATAATCAAGTTAAATAGTTACGATTTACATGTAATTATTTACGCTATATTTTTTTCGAATTACAACAATATTTAAACCGTTGTTTCCAAGGATACACATTTTTTTCGAAATTTTCTGGCGATGATGACAGAAGTCGAAGGAGAGTAAAAGTTTCTTTCTCGTTTTAATCCGATGAATTTCTCCTCTCCTATTTACCTTGAGGGAAAAACTAGATCGGAATTTGTTGACTACGAAGTGACAGTCATGAAACTACGTAAATTGTAAGCATTCTTCTCGCTGTGAGATTGTTCGGTGATTTGAAAAGCTCAAGAGATTCTAGTACATCGTAATTGATTTCACTTAATTTTCATGGCAAATTTCTGTTTTCAATGGCATTCCGGTTTACCGCAAGATTCGCAGATCCGTGCGACTTTATTAACGATTTCCAATCCGTTCTAGCATCCATAAAAGTTTGATTTTATTTTGTTTTTAAACAAGCAACGATCACTTTAAGATTATTTACACCTGTCATATTCTGACGGAATACATTATACCGTTCTGGTGTTTTATTTCTTCAAAGAGAACCTAAATAATAACGCTGCCAAAATCGTTAAAGGTCCAGTACCAAATTCTTGACGTTGTACATTCATACAATTTTCATCATCACGGTCGTTTCGTGATTTACTTTTTGAAAATAAGACCGACCATTGGTCGAATCAACGGACAACGACGAGGTCTACGGATATCTAGTTCTCAATTTCGAAATTCACTCTATACTCTGAGAACTTCCTCCGTCCATTTTAAATAATAAATGATGCAAGCTATAAAAGATGATTGAAAAAAACTACGAAGACGTTGAATCGTCGTCAGCTGTTTTCACTTTAAATTATCACCCTATCCCGTGAGTTTCGTAGCCTGATCATTTATCTCAGATCCAACCGATTAACCTTGAACGTGTGTTTTCACCTCGATGTACAGAAAAGTCTCGATTACTGTTCGGTAAGCAATTACAGCGATGCGGTATCGCATGTTCATTATTTCCGATAAGGCAAAAGCAACTGTGCTAGCATTTTGCTGGGTATATTTAGGTACTCAGCTTGTCTAGCCGGCATGTCAGACGAGATTTGAGACGGTACAGTCAAAACAGAATTATCGCATAGTAGCATGCCTGTTATATGTCACAAGTGAAGAAAGTTGAAGGATCACTTTACCCGTCAGCGCGAATAATTTGATATCTCAAAAATGTTGTATACTCCACGTCAGCTAGCGAAACTGATCTAATCGCGATAAGTGTTTTTCGTTCTTCTTTAAAAATCGCTTGACAAAGTGCGTTAAAACAAATAACAGAATAGGGAAATATCCGAAAGATTTTCAGGAATCGAGAAAAATCTGTTTCAAGGATTTCAATCATCAGCATTACTGCTGTTAGGTTTCTCTTTGAAAAATGTTTCTTTCCTCCAGCTCTGGATTCGAGTGACTCGCTAAATTGTCGGCGTCTACAATTTGGCGTCTATTAGCGACGCGTTTCGCACGGGCCAACGCCCACAAGGACATGAAACTCAATTAACCGGTTTTGGGTGAATAGCGTGGATTTTTTTCTGACCTTTGTCAGCTGCCGCTAGATTTTTGAGTCTTGCCTGAATGCGCGTGTTCACCCGATCGCGTTTTCGCACGAACAAATTTTATATGTGTACAATTAACCATAGAAACAAAAAATAAACAGGTCACGTTTCTGCTTTGTTCTGTCAAGTAACAAAAATTCAATCAATTACAGAAAAATGAAAATTACCTGAATATGACGTCATCCACGCTAATTTTATAATGTAAAAATGTGCAAAAATTCGATTGCGAGCAAAATCCGTAAAAAAAAGAAATAAAATACAACCTGATTAAGTTGTGTTAGTCTGCGTAATTTTTTTTCCAAATTCCGGAACTGGAACAAAGACTTCACCATAGTTGACTTGTACGATAATGCAATCATTCCACAGTGATTTTGATTTTTTAATTGATTTTGTGTTAGTCAAAATTCCCAAGGTTCAATTGTCTTTTTCAATATTGGAAAGGTTGGGTTTTATAACATTTAATTTGAGCAGCTTCGGTCAAAGTTATTGGACTTCGGTTCTATTCGGTTTCTCGATAAAATTGTTCTGACAATAAATTATTAACTTGCACTGACAAAAATTTCATTTCTTACAGTAACTAGAAAAATTCAGTAACGTAGTATTTTGCGCTATTGCCGATCCTTTTAAAATCAGTTTCTTCGGTTTACTCTACTTTTTTAGTTAAACAAGGCTTCAACGTCAATTTATTGTTGCACGAGCGTTAGATTTTTGCAACAGTTACAAGAAAATATAGCAACACTGATCGTAATGTGAAAGAATAGTAACGGATACTAGACTTTCCGTTAACAGCTAGAAAACTAATTTTCATTTAGTACCTAGAACTATATTTTTCGATTGTGGTAAAAAATGAAAATAGTTAAGGACTGAGCGGTAACCGGAACTAAAAATTTCTCTCAGTGTGTAACCTTTTAAATACGTCGCACAGGTTCAATTGGACAGGTATCAGAGTTTATATTGCGTGGAACGATCGTATATTCTATCCATGCGCGGATCCCTTGCGATTATCGAGCTTTGTCCTTGAGTATAGAACAATTTCCTCATTCAGCACGAACGTATCTGACGTAATAGGTGTGCTACACGTGTGTAGTACGAGTGAATACAAGGGTATCGTTAATTCGCACCATACTCGCGGATCAATGCCAGCGGACATATCATCAGTTTTCGCCTTATGTACAAAAATTTGTTGTACGTTATCACGATGCATCACACACGTATTAAACGAACAAGTATTATCTCTGTTTGATAAGCCGACAAAATATTTGCAAAACGCGGGGAGCGATTAATAAAAAGAATCGGCACATTATATCTGCAATCAGATTATAATAAATTACGAATTGAGTATTGATTGCATTTTTACTGCTCGCTTCTAGACAATGGAGACAAATTGACAGGAAGAAAACAACGATAATAGAGTTTCGGAAAGTTTTCACGAGTCTAAACATATCGTGAGATATTTTGAGGAAATTTAATAGCACACTAAAAACACAGTTTTTATGGATTTAGGCGACGCGTTTATCGGATAAAAGACAGGCAGATTTTAGTCGATTGTAAATATAACGAACAATCGCGAGTTTATAGTTTTTTGTCGGCTTTGAACAACTGCGGTATAAACTAATTTGAAGATGTTTAGCATCCCACCCCGTGCAATTTATCATGGTTTCTATAATTCGGTGTGAATTGAAAACAAAATTTCAATCTACATAATGACAAAAAGAACAAAAGGATTCACAGATTTCTTTTAAAAATTCAGGGCGAATTTCATTTGCAGGTTGACTAGAAGGTTTGGAAGGACAACATTAATTTTTACAAAACCATTCAAGGATCACTTTCTTTAATGCATTATAATGACGGGGTTTTCGAATTTATAGTGGTTTTTCTTTTTTTTTTCTTGTCTTGTTTTTACAACTAGGACTATAATTCAACAACGATTTTTCAGTTTATTTTCGTATCCTTTTTGCTGAACAATCACGGACCGAGGGCTCTTAAAGTGGTATTACCAGACCACTGGGTCATGTTTTATCGATTTCCAGCGGCTAATTCGTAACTGTAACCCACATAGTCTGTGGGCAGGGTCGTATAGTACAAAAACTGTTCGTGGAAGTATTTTCTATTTGATGAGGAGGCTGGGAGAAAAGTAGGTAAGTTATGGGTCCGAATTTACTGACATGAATACTTCACCAGGAGGACAGAGCTGAATATTTCCGTCCGCGAAATATATACGGCAGAATTGACGGTGAATTTTATGCCCCAAAGGAAATTTAGGGAACAGAATCCAGGAAATAAACGATTATTATAATAACAGGTTGATCTTGGGTTTTCTACTTGAGTTATTCTGAAATGTAGCTACCCATTTTCCGATTAACATTACTTAAACAGAAGAACATCCCCAGTACTGAATTCGAATTGTAAAAAACTTGTTTTTTAGACTAATTTTGTTCACTACAGATATCGGCGGAGTTTGCTTGAAATTTTCACTATGAATAGTTACCTCCATAGTGGATACAAATAGATTTGTGTAAATGTGGTACAAAGACAGTTGAAACAATTTATGGGGACCTGATCAATGACAAAAATAAGCCGTTCATTTTTTACAATCTAATTACAATACTTCTTCTGAAATCGTTGATATCTAAGCTTGTGTTATTCGAATTTGCTTGTATTAATTTCCGTAAAAATGTTGAGCTGTTGTTTCACTGATTGTCACCATTCATGTCGCTGGAGATGTTTCGAACGGTCTTTTCTCTTTCCCTGTTAAACTATGGGTCCCATTCATCTTCAAGCAGCGTTCAATGCTTGAATATAATAAAAACTGAAAAACTGAGGTAAACAGTGACGTAATGGAAATCATACAGCGGTCTGTTGCTTCTTCGGTGAGTGTCCATGTACGTTGATTAATTTAACCAATTCGTCATACACGCTTTTTAAAATGTCGCTAATTTTCAACTCGTTCTGTTTATTAGACCTTCGACGTACTTAGTCCCTTTCGAACACATATATCATAATCCCTGCGATCGCTGTGATGACCCATAGGACGTTCACAAGTTTGAAAAGGTTTTATCTCAATAAACTATTCGCGATGCCTCGGTATTTCACAATCCGAAACCTGCAGTTGGCCGCCGTCTGTGCCAACTGCTCCAATTGCATCGCGGAACTTGGAGAATTCAGAAGTGTGACAATAACGACGATGATAATTATACACCGGTGTAGGTACCTGCTGTTTTTCAACCTTGGTAATTATGTCTCTTTTTGTAGACGAACGGTGAAATATGCGGATTGATACGTTTGTTCATTTGCCGATCGGTATTCGTTCACCAATTACAGTTTCAGAGGAAACGCTTGACGGATTAACCGATTTCTCAATCGTCAGTAATACAGAGGTAGAAATATATCGCACATATAACAGTGATTGTTAATTTCGCTTTAATACCAAACGCGATTCGCCAATACGCGAGTGTTATTCAACTCAAGGTATAAAGATCTGTCGAAAAGTTGTTCCTCTTCGGATGCTTAAAACGAGTAATTCGTTGACGGCGATAAATTATTCCAATTGTAAACGAGTCGAGCTATTCTCGTCGAAAGCATCGGATGACATTTCGCTAGACTCGAAATCGGCAAATACCTCAACTGCATTGAAATGAATAGCGAACAAAGTTATCCTCGTACGTTTTTCGACCCTGGATTCGTGGCTATTTGTAGAATTGGCATTTCGAGATTAAAACCGACGGAATGTCGACCTGAAAATATATGCCAAACGATCGATTTTTCGGTCGATCAACGTATCGGATGTCTTGAAAAATGTGAGGTGCAAACCACTTCGCGTTAGTGTATAAAAGATCGATGAAATCAGTCGGTAAAACGAATTCCTTTCAACCCGTTCGTTGACTATACAGAGTACATACATAAATACTAAGAAAACGATGAATCGATCCACGTCGAAGAATCGAGCAACGTTCACAGTTCAGGCGGAGGAGGACCGTTGAAAAAGGGTGAACGTCAAACGCGAAAAAGAGAGAAGTTACAATTTGACAGGAGAAGTGACAGTGCGTCAGAAATTTTCCCTCAGGCTGAGAAAATCGCGTTGGTTTTTTCATTACGTACGAGAAACAAATCTAGACCGCAAATAACTCGGGTCCGGCTCTAAAAACACCTGCGAAGAAGCGAACGGATGAACGAGCCGAGAGCGAACCGGGGGGGCTGCCTTGTATCGATCGGGAAGAGGGACTCGCCGGGAAGGTATTTTCGGTATGTTCGATGCAGCGTTTTTCGCGTAAACGCGAATACAACGTGTGACGGAGAGTTGAAAGAAGCGCAACGATGCGCGGCGAGTTATAGAACGACTCTAAAACGGAGGATGAGAGACCGGCGGATTTCGCAATTTGAATAAAATTTTTGAATCGTGTTAATATCGAATAATGTTATACTCACAAAACAGAACGTTGCAGAAAGAACATTTTTGCGAGGTGCTCCAGCTGATCGCAAAGATCGCTTCCCTCCCACTGATCTCTTTTGGCACGCGACTGCGCACGTCTCCTGCCTCACACCTCGCTCCTCGAACCAGTTCAGCGCGGTTCTGGATCTCGGATGGACTCTGCGCCCCCCGGAACGAAACTGAACGTCACCTTCCTCCAACTCTCGTTTGGCGGAGCCACGCTGTGTGTTCACCTTCGCACAATACACCGATAAATCAACAGCTGAGTCGCCTCACGCACACGCGCTTCCTAACGCGCCGTCGAGAACCTCGACTTCGGGAAGATACCCGACCTGAGACCCGCCTGCCTGCAGGTAATAGCCGAACAGCCGCAGCGAGGATCTTCCCTGATACCCCTTCTTCTACGAGAGAGTGTCCCACGAGGGAATTGAAATTCTTTTTTTAATTATCGGCTTGTTTGCAGTTTGTCGATTCAAACCCGCCGCACTATCAATTGTGTTTTGAATTTTTCCGCCTGTTTTTTGTTTCAAATTTTCCCGCCGGTTTCCTACCTTACTTACCGACGGAACAGAAGTCCGCAAGCTAATTGCGAATTGAATTTTTATCGTAAATTTATCGACAAATTCTTGCAAACGTTCTGTCCTGCTTCGATGTGAATTCTTTCGTATCCAATTGATGAAAATCAGGTACAGGAGAAAAATAATCAGTTGTGATGAATATGTGATTTGTTTCCTGGAGCTTAAACTTTGCGCATTTAAAAAAATTATCAGTGGTACTTCAGATCTTGCACAGTAGCACCTTAAAGTCGAGACACCGTTGAGTGTTTACTTTGAACTTCCTTAATGCGGTCGGCAAATACGTTATTTAATATTTACAACGTTATCAGCATGCCGTCACCAACCGCGTTTATCATCATCTAATCAGCGAGTGTATATGGATTCTATATATAGGTGTATATACAATTACATGTGTAACTGGATACCATTGTAGAGATTCGAGCAGGTCTCGTGGTCATATTGTCATACAAAACGGTTCACTGTTTATTCTAAAGACCTTCTCACACTCCAATTACGCTATGTGCATAGTTGTGAGGTTAAATTTTCAAGGGCAGAACAGGCAGTTTATCTAAACAGGCACCTATGTACCGGTTTTATTTAGATTTTACGACACCGTCCTTCTCGCCAATGGCTGTAGGGCTTGCTTCTGTCATTCTCGTGCAAGCTGCTCGGCTGGGCATGATGATGTGATTTCGGGATTCAATGAAATACCGCTTTTTGTCATGGTGTAAACCTAGGTGGGTGGTTCCTTTTCAAACGAAGCTGCCAGGTCACAGGCTTAAACTTCACGTTCCTATTTCTGGGAACTAATGACTTGTCGATTATATGTTAAATTTCTTTTCCAATTCCCTGATCCAAGAGATCTAGAACGTTTTTTCCGGGTTGCGTAACCAGTGAGAGTAAAATATTTGCAGAAAACATTAAAAGTGAAGTTTATTCACATTCAAATTATATCATTCGATATTTTTAACACAATAACTTTGAACTTAAAACTTTTTTCATGGCTCGATTAAAGGCACGATTCAAACGGGATGATGCGGTGTAGCTACGGCTGTTGACAACTGATTTCTACAACTGGAGTTACCGACTATCGGTTATGAAGTATTGTATCGTTTAACCATCGGTGGATAAGGTAGGAGCCTTGCACGGAAATCAGACGTCGGTAAAGCGACGTGCAAACTAACCGTTGCGCGTTGGCTGGTCGTGAATAAAAGTGAATAACACGTCTGGGTTCACACCAATGATAAGTTCCCTCGGTAAATAAGAACTACTGGCTGTAGATAGGATTGACACGCGATATTTAGTTCGTTTTGCATCTAAGTTTTTTCCACTTCTCGAGCATGTGGGCAGATCATTTAATCTGGGAAACATTTTGAAAGCACTACAATTTCAACTTATTCTGCGGTTCTACTAAAGTCTAATTATTCTCGGAAATGCCTATTTGTGTCGGTAATGATTTAATTTTGAGTTGCTTTACCGACACGGCTGATCGTTGATCTGGATGTCTATTTTACATTCCGCAGGGTCCATTTAGTCTGAAAAGACGCGGACAAATCGATTCTGATATGATAACTTTAGCTTCGAAAATTGTAAAAAAAAGTGAAGCTGATCTCTATGAATATTTTTAGGATACTTTGAGATGATTTCCAGAATGATACAATAAATTGATTGGTGTAAATCGATTCGGCACAGTCCTAATACGCTGCGAGCGATGGATCGAGAGTTGCAGCTAAAAAACAGAAGATTATCATCGTAAATTCTCTGCTGTTGGTCCTAAGATCATTCTAATGTCATCTCTGCAATCCCAAGCCTCCGATTAGTCTGTATAGGATCATACAATTAGATTCCACAAAAACAGATTTTTTACCCAAAAAAGTAAGGCTAATCCCTTTGGATTTTCGGTGAATATTATTGCCATTCTGAAGAGTGCTGAAATCAATTATTTAATGGACCATTCCGACTTAATTTTGCGAACGAAATCTATTGGACGCAGTCCCAATACGCTGCGAGCAACGGATCAAAAGTTACAGCGAAACAACGACAGATTTTCTTGGTCATTTCTCTGCTGATGGTCCCACGCTTTCTTTCGTGTGTTCTGTGTTCCTGGAAGTCCTAATAATCTAAAAAGGGTTATACAGAAGGCCTCAAAACGAAATGAGAGGTCAATTTTATACGAATTATGTGACAATGACTCCGAATCTCTCACGTCGGCTGCATCACTAGTCATGGTCACATAATTCGTACAAAATCGAACTCGCATTTTGTTTCGGACCGAAAACAAGATAATCGGAAAGGACAGATATTAACGAATATTATAGTAAAATGCATTAATGCCTCAACTTTCCGGCTAACCTGTTTTCAGTCCGAAACAAAATGCGACTTCGATTCTATGCGAATTATGTGACAATGCGGTCCATTTTTTCACGTCAGCTGCATCGTCAGTCATACTCACATAATTTCTATGGAATTGAACTCGCATTGTGTTTCGGACCGAAGGCAAGTTGGTCGGAAGATAAAGGCATTGTTGCATTTTACTGTACATACGTGTACCGATATATACGTAAAGTGTGTCATTGCGCATGTGTAGTTCGCATCGTAAACTACAAAGCAGAACAAACGACAATTTTATCTACCTCCACCATTTTCTTCGCCTACAGGTCCGTTAGGGTATTGGATTGGAAGGGTGAAATCCTTTGATGCCGATTATCACGCGCCACATCTCTCGTGAGCAATCGATATAGGTATCTACAAATATTGATGGAATTTCAAGCTTAACTTTTACGATGCAGGTCGATGCTCAGTAGAATGTGCCTTGCTAACAGACATAGTCATGCATCTCGGACTATATCTTTATTATTTTACCCTGAATTTAAGCGTAATTCAGGAATGTACCATAAATGCAAGCGTAAAATCAACATGTTCATAAGAATTTGAGTGAATAAATCGATTTGAGTAATCCTATTATATCAAGTTAGGAAACTGGGGGTTTTTCAAATTATCCGGTTCCCATTTCGTCAATCAAAATTCACTTTGTGTACTCAATTGTATTCTGACGCATAATTGAAAGCATAGAGAAGATCGTTGTTCGTCCATATTCCAATAATATATACACATTAGATAATTTTTTTACCCCTACCGTCTCCTTATTTATTGCAATCACTATCGTTCGTATGTAATTTGTATATTTGTACCGTTTGATCTCATTTTATTTACACAATCTGTACTTTAATCTATTTGTATCTGATATGTATGTATGTATGTATGATAAGTTCTCCGTGCTGAGTTAAGTGCACATGGGCATGAATGCACACTGTATCTATTTCATTTTTTAATTTTCCACTAACAATTCCCGTAAATCCCATTAAGGCTATTAAAGGGTAAATATTTACGCACGTACGAGTGATTTTCGCGCCTTAAGTTCTAGATATTTAAGAAACATTTTAAGCATTTATTGGGTGGAAATTGTACGTTGGATGATTATTGTGGACGAAATAGTTGTGATGAGCTACTGTTGTAACTGAAGTTAGAATAAAATGTTAATAAAGTAGTCTGAATAGCTGACACATGGTTGCACCACGTTGACATGGTGCCGTCGGAGTCAAGTGGAATCACATTTTAAGGATTATACAATGATTTTATGCACGTTAGAGACACTAAACATTATTTGACCCAAGATTCTAAATTATGCAAATTTAGGGGTGTAAATCACTCATAGGTGTGTACACCATGGACACCGCTTCACTGCCTTTCATCCGGAAACTTTTTCTGTTCACAATAATCAAAGAAAATTACCATCTCTTACTACAAAAATTGTCACTCACTCGTATGATTTATAAGCTGGAAGTCTGATGAACGTAGGTTTATTATTACAAAAAATTTCATCTTAAAACATCCCCGGTAACACATGTCGTGAGTCAACTTTCAGAGGTCTTTACAAAGTCGTCTTTTTGTCATTCGTAGAGGTTTGTAAACGAATTACGTAACGCGAATTGGCGGAGGGGGGCGGGGCAAAAGTAAACGATTAACGTTACATTACAGTTGCATTACGTAACAATCGCGTGACCCGGGAAAATTGTTTTATAAGAGCGGTAAAATTGTCATTCGATTTCATCGGAGCAAATCTCATAGATTTCTACGTAAGTTTGTGACAACATTTTCTCCAGTGAAGAAGCAAAATTGCATATTTTCATATTCATTTTCGTTTTCGAAAGTATACCCCATTGAATGTTTAATGTGTAAGTTCATAGCTCATCAATAACACATTGTGACCAATTCATTCGGAGTAATACACTATGTTTGATTTTACGGTAGAGTTGGTCGAGGAAGCAGAGTTGAAAAAAAAAATGATTTTGAAACTTTGGCCATCTCTCAATCATCCTATAGCATTTACAATAATTCTTAGATACACGAAGAGAATAAAAGAGCAAATTTTACTTAAAACTGCGGCCTTGCGTTAAAAAATTCAGAATTGAAAACAGAAGTTTTAATGATCTTTTTACAATTTTGGAAATATTAGAATATGGTGTTTCGATTGTTCAAAATGTTTAAAGTGCTAAACAAAATATAAGAAAAAAATCGTTCCGTCGTGGAACGGGTATCAGAATGATCGGATCGAAAAATAAGATTTTTCAGAATTTTTTCATGTTTTTAAAAAATGCCAATTTTGAGATGGGTTTGAATAATCATAGAAAATTAACGGATGGAGGGAAAAATCGATAAATAATTCTGGAGTGCTTTTTTGCGACTGTAGAATCGTCTGAAAAATCGTAAAGCGAATCAAAAATGATAAGGGAAAATCATTGGTCGACTTGACATAGAATTTCTCATATATTTATTTATTTTAATATTCAGGGTAATAAACAACTGATTTATTGAAACTGGATCTACTTTGATTTTAAAAAGATGTTGGAGTATGCTAATTTTGGCGCCATGCGGGTGATTGACGCGAGAAAAGATCGTAAAATGAAAAATACATCGCATAATCGGTGCAATATACGGTCGTGATAATAAAAATTGAAATATGCTGTGCATCGTCAATATAATATTTTAATATAAACCACAATACGATAATCTTTACTGAAATACGATGAAATTACGTCCCTCGTATGATAGGCACCATTTTCAGGGTTGCCAACACTGCTCCGTCCATCCATAAGTTCCTAGTTATGCGGAATGAGCAGAATGGAAATGTCATATGACAACCTTATTGTTAGCGTAGTTTGTGCAAGTTAATTACGAACAGAGGAAAAATGAGAAGTCGACGGTGCTGGTGGACAACGTAGTTATATATTAAAAAGAAATCGGCAAAAAAAAAATGCAACTAACACCGTGTTGCTAAATTACTTGCCGCAATCAGAAGATGCAGTTGGATTTACAAACTTCACTAAGGACGTTGGCACAAGATTTTAGTATCATATAAAATATCATTTGACAAATAGTCCCGACTGATGAACGATTGGCAATAACTTTACGTTTTTTTGGAACTAACAATTCCTTTACTTGACAATATCTTTTTAAAGTATTGAAATAACTTGTACTTGAAACAGTTTCAAGATTACACCAAGGTAAATAAAAATATACAACAAATACTGGTTATGTAGAATCGTTCTACATATAGATAGCTTTAAAAAAGCATTGACTGTTCTAATTGATACAGTGAGATTTAGTGGTAGAAGCAGAAGCGATGTAGTCTTAATGATTGAACAAAACTGAGCTGCTATCTTAAATTACCAGACTGGATGATGCAGAACGATGAATGTCAGAACTAAGAATATTAATATTGTATTTCATAGTCATTGCGTTGATTTTTTGTACTTACTGCTGCATTTCAACTGTATATTGGGGAAAATTGCTGTGAATGACAGGAGCATAGTCACAGTCCGACATCTCAATAAGATCACCCGCATTACGAACGCTTCCCCAGTTTCTCGCTCGCGCACATCTCCCGCACTGACTCAACGTCAAAACCCAAATTACTAGCATGCGAACCTCTCAATAAATGCGCTCAGCCTGTGAGAGCCTGTGAGTCAGGAGCACACATATGGTGGAGGTATTCGAATTCGTGAAAAACTCTACACCTCAGGGGCTCTGGCGTTCTTATTAAGAGGTTGGATTGTACGGTTTACATGAATAAGTGTAAGTTATAAAGATATATAAGAATAATTTATTCAAGTTTCAATATGCTAACTTACATTCATCTCCAATTCGAATAAGGTGTTACTAATTCTGTGTTCTGCAATAGCACGTGATCGATCATCGAATTTGCGTAGTTTTGCCGCAATATAATCACCAAAGAGACTACATTCATCTTTCAACTGGTCAGATCTTGCAGGTACTTGTCGTAGGTAATCAAACGCCTCTGCATTTCTTTGGTCTTGATCAATGTTATTTCTTTTCAGTACTCGGGTTCTCAGAGTACTGAACTCTGTTTTCTCAGCGTTTAATGCTTCTTCGGCATCCGATGCCTGCAAGTTTTCTGATTCGATCTGTTCGTTTTTGAACTGGTTTCCTATGTTGTTACTGTCATCAAGACTTTCGCTGTTAAAATGCTCTGTTGGTATTTCATCAAACATGTTTTGCACATTCTAGAAACCACATCAAGAAAAAAACAAATAACTAATTGTACACCTATTATTTATGCATTCTGTCGGAGTTGCTTTATATAATTTCCCAATCTTTGTTCATAGTTTCTCAAAATTGTCACCTCCTTGAATATTTATTCTCACACAAGCACTTAGTTTTCATTTATCAACATTTTCAGATGCCGTCCAATCCAGAAGCTGGAATGGAAATTCTTGCCACTTTTGATAATACTAAAAATTTCTCAAACTATCGACGAACAACAATACTCAGTGGAAACTATTTTCTCAATTGAAAATCCCAGTTCAATACTGTCTTAATGACTGCAGTGGATGCTGATTACAATTTCATGTTCGCCGATAGGACATGGTGAAACAGCCAGGAGGCCTTGAAATTTATTATACCTTTGGGAAATGTACCTTTCAGAAGAAAACATAGTACTCGAGAAATAAGAGATGAATTGATAAGATTCTTTTGTAAAGCTGGTATGGTATTGTGGCGAAACGAATATGCTTGGACAAACATTCATTCTATACATCTTTAGCCTAACAATATTTGAAATTAAATCAGGATCTTTTTCAATAGAAACACTTACATTTAGAGTCTTGTAGGGTATATTTTTACTGTCCAGAAATTGTAGACTCGTGTAAGCAAACCATTGCGGTTGATGAATCTCACTTCGCCCTGTAAAATTGAATACTTTCAAGCAAATGTAACTTCGAGAAACGTCTCGTTACCTTTTCCTGTTTTATAGCGTTTTCTTGCTCGCGTCTTTTCACGCCTGTATGTGCTTTTGAGACTCTCTATTTTTTTTTTCAATTCTTCAGTACTCCTGCCACATTTTACAGCAATTTCTGTCCAAGCATCTTCCTTTGTTATTTTGTTATAATAAAGCGGATCGCGCGGGTTCCAAAGAACTTTTCTTTTACGATACTCGTTTATTACTTGTAAACACTCTTTCTGGGTCCAATTCATATCTGCAACATAGTTCAGCTAATGACATACGTACTTAATTGCTTGTGTCAATATCACAACTACTCTTCCTCATCTTTAGACTAGTAAATTAACTTTATTGTTCTGAAATTTTGCTCACTGATATTCAATGTGTGTGGCTAGGGTTCTAAA
Source organism: Neodiprion pinetum (assembly GCF_021155775.2). Taxonomy (NCBI): domain Eukaryota; kingdom Metazoa; phylum Arthropoda; class Insecta; order Hymenoptera; family Diprionidae; genus Neodiprion; species Neodiprion pinetum. The sequence goes on from NC_060232.1 coordinate 11,515,518, forward strand.
ATTCGCGCTGGATCATATTCACGCCGCCTACTCCCGAGGCAGTTTGCCGAGCCTCGTATTACCGTCCACATATTATATGCATCCTCGTGCGGCCAGATTCAACTTGCCTCATGCGTATACAGCAAGGATATACGGCCTATCAATTCCGTTTGGGCAATCGGTGACAGTTGAAACCAGGGAGATTATAATAAGGATCACAAACTGCTGTGCAGCGTATACATTAAACTATATTACCTGGAAATTGAACCATTGAACTCAATATACTGGAATGCTCGCTGATCTATGTTTCGTACAGTACTCTGTACTAGGCGGTGAGAAAAAAATAGTGTAGTTTGGTTAGTACACCTATATATCAGTGGTCCTAACGCATTTGTCTTATACATAGCGACTATCTCGCATAATAACTTTCAACACTCGAGTAATATGTTGTGATAAGAGAGTCGACATGGTTGCGACAAGTGGCATGTGCCGTTGACGCAGTATTGCCAGATGCTCCACTAGATTGATTTCGTTTCTCACTAAAAATATTCTAGATTCACCGACTACAATTACAATTGGACTGTGGGAAATCTAGACCTGGCGATTGAATTACGTCACTACCGGTCGAAATGGCATTTTAAATGGTTAATTTACGGATTTACGAATTTTGACAAATATCGTGGGAACAGATTTAAAAGTATACGTAACAGCTTTAATAGTATATCAAATGGAAATTTAAGTCGGTCTCGATTAGAACCACAAATTAGAACTAAGGCATGTGTATATTTAACTCTAGGTAAGTAAAATCAAACAAAAACGGGTATATATACGATCAAAACGCTCGTGAATACGAAACCCAAGAAAATGACAATGCGCGTCGATGTACGACAAAATAAGTTTATATATTTGTATCACACCTCGGCTTGTCCCAAAGTACAGTTACACCCGTATTCATAGTCCCTCGTTATCTCAAGGATAAAGGACGCCTTGATGAAGGCTTCCTTGAATCTCAGAGGCGTCCTCGTTTCATGGTCACAACTTGGCTCTCCCTTCCAGAAGGAAGACATATTTAGGGATATATGATTGCTTATGGTGGTAAAACTGCTGATCGAAGCCCAACTCGGCTATATTTAAATCTAACTCGAACTGCTTAGCTCTCATTGTCAAGTTGCGTCGGTTGATGAGAGCGTATAACCTCAAAGAAGTTAACCTGTAGACTGGTTGTGATTCGCGTCATACGGGTCATAAGTGCATAGACGCCAAGCACAAGCGTAAGCGTTGGCTACATGAAACGAACCAGCCAATCGCAGTGCCGAAGGTTTCCTCAAGGAAGCTCGAGACCTACCTTGAAAGAAGGAGGCCAATATGGCTCCTTGTTCTGTCGAGGAAAGTCTATGAAACGTGAAATGAGGAACAAGGAATCCTTGTTCCTCAAGGAAGGACTATGAATACGGGTGTAATTGGCCTCCTTCTTTCAAGGCAGGTCTCGAGCTCCCTTGAGGAAACCTTATGTATTTTGCTGTTTACATGTGAACACGAATTTTGAAACATCTAATTTTCTACCTATTCGATTACGTTGGCAATGGGATCAGTCCACGTATCACCGACAGCCGGCCGCGAAACAGGCTCAATCTTCGTAAGTATAACAGAATTCAACGATACAAATTTCAAATGGGTTACGGCCAGCCGGCGGTGGCGCTACGGGCTGACTCCATTGTCAACGAAGGGTGCGTTCCGAAACTAGCTGATAGCGTTAAAAACTCCCTAGGACAAAGGCAGAGGTAGTCGGCTCACGAGCTACTCACGAACTCGGCAGCGCAAAAGAGATAAAAGATAGTTGACAGCACTGGGAGTTCATTTCGGAACGCAACCGAAATCGACTAGGGACAAAATTAGCTGTTCAGTGTCTATATCTGCATGTTATGTACCTACAGTATATTCAACTTACGTTCTGGAGGCTCCATGATGCTATGAAACAGTCAAGTCAGAATAACACAACTAACCTGCCCGCACCAGACTTCTCTTTCTCGGGCCGATTGAGGGTCGGCTTAATGCATGCCAGGAAGTAAAAGGGATACTTCCCATACAGGTATAAGGACAGAATGAAGAAAATTGGGCGCTCGTAACAACCGATCTTCCTTCTCTCTCTAGTGACGCATGCGTAGTACTATTACAACAGCAGTTTGCGATGTATTCAAATGTGTAAGGTTATTTAGAGTAATGAATAGTGGAAAATCGTGCTTTTCACTGTAGAAGAAGATTATGTGTTACGAAAATTTTTAGCTGATTTATTGAGTTCGTGTTATAGAAAACGTATGATCGTTGCCGTCAACTCATTTATTTTATTACACAAAACTATATAGACAAGCGATTGAAACAATGAGGGTAATAAGTAGGGGTGTGCGCCTGTTGATATACCAGATTTTTTTCGGTATCTTCGTCCTAGAAATGTATCGATGTGGGAATCATTTGTCAATAGCGATACTGAAATATCGCGATCCCGGTATATACCATAATATCGTAATATTGGTTAATTAATATGGAAATATTGAAGGTTCGCTAAATCTCGCAATACCGAAAAACCGGTATGTATAGACGGAATATTAAGATTCGGTAGACAGTTAATATGGTTTTATCGTATATATGTATATATTGTAGACATGGGAAATAATATGTTTCGTATATTTATATTTTCTAAAATATTAGGTAACGAAAATATCGTTTAAGGATTCTTGACCTATAATCAATATGAATCTGAGTTTAGAATATCTTGCCTACTGGCATTCACCGTTTCCAGATGCTGTTTACATTCAACAACGTTACTAACAGAATTTAAACGATTTTATTGTGAAATGCGTTACTGAGGCAATTTGGTTAATTTTCTAGTGAAATGTGCTCGCATGATGAGTTTTCTAGTAGTCTGCTTCAATTTCCGTATATTTTCAATTGCTTGAAAAGGTTTAAACAAAAAATTCGCAAATGGAAATAATTCACAAATCGTCGGTCTGCGGGATACTCAAAGTATAGATGTATCACGTATATGTACATAAGTAGGTACATGCATTACACAGCCACACAAAGTGTCTTGTTCTGGTAGTGCTGGAGCAATTCCGACACTGGATTCGGATTCAGCATGTCCAACACATATTGGTATGGTGGTCCAGTCCGCTGGACAAGACACTTTTTTTCATGAGGCTGTGTTATTATCGAGGATAAAAGCAAAAAGTATACGCATTACGTACGTGTAAAATAGAAAAGCGAGGGCAGCGGGGATCTTCAATGAACCCTCCGCGTTGCCCGTTCCGATCCCCTGGACCGCCCTTCGCGCCAGTTAGCCATATACTCGGGTTCGAGAACAGGTCTGATCGATTTTGGAAGGAGCTTATTTTCGAGCTCAGCCCAGCCCAACGGGCAATGTTCGGGTTACTCGACAAGCTGATCGTGAGAGAAACCCTTCGGCACTGGTGCACTAGACCGTTATCTAATAAACATCTAGAGTAGAAACTTAGCCCTTCCTATTTCCTTGGGTAATTGGAAGCCAAAAGTCGAAGGACCACCCTTGAGAAATCATGATATTTACACTTCTCTGGCGGGAACGTCGCTTGGCGATAATCGCAAGACGTCTTGTCCCCGGCAGCGCTGCAGCGCTCTAATCTCCGAGGAATTCTGTGGGTTTATGAGGATCTCGTCTCAAGATTTGACACTCATCGAGTTATACGTCGGTGAATATCTATAGCATATCCATTTTCGGGAAACAGTACAAGGAGAGATACTTATTGACAAACAGTTGGAATCTTATGTGGTTATAAAATTATTCATTCCTCAACAGATTTTATAGTAAACTTCACACAAATTCTCGACTAATACATTATAAATCATAGCGTTGGATTTGCAAAAGTCTTTTTGTAATTAACACGCACTGAGAGAAATCTCATTTTTTATAGTTACTAGGAATTTATTGTACAACAAGTATCGTCACAGTAATGTTGAAATATAGTTCTAATTACAAGAAAATGTGGTAAAAGTATAGTCAACTAACAATACTAAATCTTCTGGGAATAGCAACATTAACCTGTTCGCTGGGTGTACTATATTATTATAAAGGAATGAAATTAAAGGAAATTAACTGTAAAACAGCGCAATGAGAAAATGAAATGTCCTGCAAAACATTTTTTTGTTTTCTGTGTTAACAGTGGCCGGAAAATGATCGGCTGACGTTGTAGACACATTGTTTCTATTAAAACTATGTTTCTAATTTCTCTTAAAATCACGATCAACTCGACTCGATGAGATGTTGGAAGGAGCGATGTTCGATGTACTTGATCACTAACGCCTGCACCTGCACCGACTGCTCTAATCGCTGCAGCATCCCAAGTCGCGACTGGAGGAGCATCGATACGACTACTGTGTATCAAATTGCCCACTTTCTCGGGGAATCACGCATAAAAAACATCACAGTGACCTCCGAAAATTTTGTTCGAGTTTGGGAAACTCTTGTATCTCAATACGAAAACAGAGGACTTGACTACTCTCATATCATGGATTTTTCGCGATGTATCGCGTTGCGAACAAAAATTGTACTCTGGTTTTTCACCGAATTTTTTTTGTGACGTATGCTATACGAAATTAGAGGGTGTACCATCGAAATTGCCGGTTATTCTCGACTCTGAGGATCATGCCTGACTCTCGTTTAGGGTAAACCCTTAAATTAAAATGGTAAATTACGTATTAGCTTAAAACATCGTGGGTCAAACGTCAATGGTTTAAGGTGATACCTACCCCGAAATTTATTTTGTTTCAGAAGATATGTCAATCTTATATTTTATCTCTCGCTGTATATCTTCTTCAACTAATTTACCCGGCGTAATGGTTAGGAAAGAAGCAGACAATAGATGCGACAATCTTTACTGTGCGTCATTATTTTACTTTAAAATTTACTTTACCTTTACATCCTCTAATAAACAAACAAATAACAGTTATTCGCCTTAATTCATTATTGACAACCTACGGTGTATAAATATACATTCGCGTACACAAAAATGGTAATGTATGGCGAAGTATATATTCTCAATGACTAAAAATCACGTGTGTATTGTCTGCACTCAAATCATACAGGAAGCAGAAAGCTCGAAGAATAAATCCTCAATTTGCAGGTAAACTTCTACTTGGGGGTTGGCCCTGAATTTTGAGGCAAACCGTCCGTTCGGGAATACAAATGTACCGCTTTAAATTTAGTGTAAATTCAGGGGTTAATTTGGGGGCTTTTCCGTAAGGATCAACCCTGAATTTGAAGATTGATCCGGAAATTTAGGGTAAACTATCAATTAAAAAGTACTAATATATCCCTCAAAGTTGGGGGTTAATTTCGCCGTGAATTCGGCAGTCCATTTGGGTTTTTTTTTCCCCCACGAGGGAAGCCCTATCATTTAAATCAGTTAAAAAACGAAAAAATTGTAAATTATGATTTACCGTATTCAACGCAGGTTCGAAATCCTCTTAAGAGTGCACGATAAATTTTTATTTCCACTATATAGGGACACAATTTGATCTCGTAATATATTCTGTACGTGTCTAAATTTAAGTTTTCTCAGATGTTTGTCAATTTTTCGTTATTCTAGCTCCAGACTTGACCTTAATTCTTCTAAGCACTCTCATGAATATAAAGAATTCGTTTATGACAAAGCGAAATGAATTCCCAACATATGCTTGCCAATTAAATGAAAAAGAACGTGAAGAATTAATTTTGTAAAAATTACACACCGGATAGAGGAATGACAACACCGATAAAATTCAAAGACGAAAGTCTTACGACAAGTCTGCAGTTCGTAGCGTTGACGTAATAATAGTAGCATTGAAAAAAATCTATTCGCAACTGTAACACTTCTCGTTGTCTAACTGATTCTAGTTCCAAAACAACTCTCTTTCGTAGTTTTTCCCATTTAATTTTGCAATAATTTTTTTCGAAAGGTAACACGTTTTTCTGGAAAGTCCAAAACGTTCTGGGAATTAAGAATTGCACTGGTTTGAGGAGAGAGTACCTATTCCTAGTTAGAAGTTTTCCCTTCGTCTTTCTTATCCGAGAACTTACACGCCTTTCTATTACCACAGCAACAAAAACAAATGTTGAAAAGGAAGCTGACTAGCAAGAGTGGTAGCATTGATTACAATAACATGAAACAATGGAAATATGTTTGCTTTTCTATCTCGATAGAGCACTGCGAAAAAATTGTGTTACCAACAAACGTGGAGGAAATCTCCAAAGTTCTACCACTCTTTGGTTACTTCATCACCCAGCTTGATTCAGGTAATAATGTTTTGCAATGGGTTTTAACGATACGAACGAAGGCTTCGCCGGCAGAAAGATAACCCAACTAACATCTACACCAAGTAAATATCCCAGATGTAACTTCCGTTGCCTATCTGCCGGCAAGTGTCGTTTTTTTCGTTATACTTCTAGAAATCCTTACAGCATATTTCATCAAAAGTGCAAACGTTTTATATGCATTCAATGCTCCATTGACCGTGTATCGATTCTCCATTGGCTCCGATTCAGCGGTTATTGAATTAACGTTTTCAACTGTCTCTGGCCAGAATTCAATTCCATAGGATTAAATTGAACCTGAAGCTCCGGGACTCTACGTACAGCACTGCTGATCTATTGTTGTCTGAATAATTGGATCGAGATAAACCTATATTTAGTACTAATCTGGCCCGTCCCAACTACCTCACCGAAGCGATAGCAAACCCATGTCAATATTCAACGAAATGATTCTTTAGACGGTCCATGGAACGAAGTTCCAATCTTGGCTTCCATTCAACACATCTGTTGCATAATTATTTTGGTTTTTGAATGTATCTCAAATACACAATAGCTAGTATAGCTTCATATCGACAGTGAGTTGTATTTTTTCACTTGATTTCTAAATGTTTCAGGTTACAATTATTCCCGACTTTTGTCTGCAGGATTGTCCGCTTCCTGCCGTTCAAAAACTGAAGCCCAACCTATGGAGAAACTTCCGAACCCTTTCGAGTTTTGTCTAATTCATTTTCCATGAGGAAGCTTTTGTTGTTACCTGGTAACTAATACGTAGAAAGTACGTTAGCTTTGAAGCTCGCATATTTTCTGCACCTGTTTTGAAGCTATAAGAGAATTATAGATGAAATCTTTTGAACCAAAGCTCTTAGCCAAGCGAATAGGAATATGCCTGATAAGATCGAAGGACGGGATTGTCAAATATATAATTTCTATGTTTTATTTGAACTCGAAGAAAACTATTCTGTTGTAGCAATATTTGAATAACTTGAAAAAAGGACGGTAAGCGTTTTCCACTACTCTTATTCAGTAGCATATTTTGTGATACATGCCGTTTACTTTATAGTTCCAGCAGTGTTGCTGCGCTCCATTTTAACTTCAATTCATGTCCCTGTTATTCATTTTCGATAGGGTGGGATCGACAATTGAGTCCATTCTTTCCTCAGTACCTACTCAGTACGCGGTGAATCTCATGTATACAATCAGATAACGCTAGTCACAGCGCGCTTAGCACTCTACAAATACCGAATTGAATGAAATCCGCGATGACAGGTAATGTAAGTGTTGCATGCTACTCTGGAATGCTATCTCAGCGGAACAAACTGTAGCCCAGGCATCAGGGCTGAAATACAGGGGTAATTTCACAATGAATTGGGGAAAAGTTTTTATTGCTGAAATGGCTTTACTTTGGCCTCCACATGAACACATTGAGTTTTCCTCCTCGAGCGCTTCTACGTGAAAGAAGATGGTGTCCTATACTGAAGCAAACAAATCATTTACGAAATATGTTGAATGTTTTTTCTGTAAAAAGTGTTTAAAAATTTTGATTTTGAAAACTCTGAGTGTGCGTAAAGTGGTTTATTTCCGAACAGTGCGGTAAAATAATGTTGGTGCATACGCTGAATTTAAATGCTATATTCTTCATATTAAAGCTTTCTTTGGCGCATGGAGTAGAATAAGAGGAAACTGTGAGATAAAAATTGACTCCCGGTATAGCTGGCACTGTCGTAAGTGAAGAACTGGGTAGTTCTTATTTAACGCAATTGCATATTTCAATCTTTGTTTACGCAGTCTTCGGTCAATTTTCAAAAGCTGGTTGTTTTCGGTACAAGATTTGAAAAATACACAGTGTTTGACGTCATTGAGCCAGTTTCGAAGTGGGACTAGATAAAATCTACGTTTACAAAGCAAGAATAACAGTCTACTGTGAAAAAGCTCTCTCAGTTTACCCAATCAAAATTACCACGACTGAGACACTGCGAGGAGTTTGAAAAATGTTCGGGGTGAAAGTCACCCAGAGTGACAAAATAGGGTTAATACAGCAGCATATTTTATAGTTGTAGATATAGAGTGCCGCATAGCGTGTATAAGCAATGGACGATCTTATAATAGTGACCACGAAAAATTATCCACTGACGTATTTTATTAATTATAAAATCTTTGGTAGAATCACATTGGGAAATTTACGTACCATGTTCCATGCAAATTATACATTGGATGCAAACCGTTGCGGGGCTTTGAAGAAAAAAGAGATTGCCAACTCCATTTTTGACGACGGGCTGTAACGTAGTAAATTTTGTGCAAACATGAGTCAAACGTTACTCAAGCCCAAAAACAAGGAAAAAGGACTAGATTGTTATTTCGGGTAACGGATAAGTTCAACGACGCTGTGGCGTAGCCGCGAAAAGGTGTTTCATCATAGCATATCGTGACCCATAGAGTGTGTTACAGACTGTCATTTTCAATAATTTCCAAATTGCTTATTGTTATTAACGATCACATTTGAATCTGACACCGTCAGCCATTTGTTAGAGAGAGAGGTTCATGATTGTCGTCGACTCGGTAAATCGTTACCCTTATGGTTAACAAGTGTTACGCGCCGGAGGTTTCTAAATAAAGAAATCACCCTTCGTAACAATATTGTGTTTGCGAGGTTCCCCGCTCTTTTTTGCATACAGGGTGGTCTTTTTCAATTGCTCCAGGCGAATATCCTGGTAACTAGAAGTGGTACGAGAAAAAGTTTGATAGAAAACTTGAGAGGCTGCGAACGGAGAAGATGATGCTGATGTGCGTTGGTTTGTGGATTGCGCCACTTCTGTGATTTTCGAGTGCTTCGTGATTTTAGGTAGCGAACACATATTTCAATTATGATCGGGTAATACTGGATTTTGAAGACATATCCAAGAATGAAACTTTGGGGATTAATGCCTTGCCTCAGAAAAAAATGGCCAAGTACACTACTTCCCGAAAATTTTGAAAATTTTTAACAATTAATATTTTTTTTTTTACGTTTTTAATTTGTCCAGCAAAGCGGTCATCAGCCCGTCATCGCGTCATAGTCAAAATACGTGTTCCCTGTTTAAAATCACGAAGTACTCAAAAAGTCTGTTAAAAAGTGGCGCAATCACAAATCAACTTGTGTCAGCATTATCTTTTCCCCTCGACACCCTCAAGGTTTTGTATCAATCTTTTCCTTGTATCTCTTCAAGCTTTCGAAATATTAGCCTGGGGCGATTAAAAGGGCCACCCTGTATATCAAAGTGCCTACCTCCATGTTAAGTTATCCGTGGACGTAATTTGGGTGGCTTTGAGTGGCAGGACTTTGCGGTCCCAAGTTTGTAGCTGAAATAATCTGGCTTGTCTCTGCAAGAGCTGCGTCAGTTAATAATTGAGTTTATTTCGAGTATCACGACCAGCTGGCAGTCAACCCTAGTCACGTGTTTCCGAAGTCTGGGCACACAAGTACCGACACAATACGTGAGCAGTTCCATATAATTTGTGCCACTGAAGCAATACCGGAACAGACTAAAATTAGATATTTCGAATTTATCGGAAAATGCTTCTTCCGATGGAATTCTCGAGCGATAGGCTCATATTAATTCATGGTCCATAAAACACATGCCAACGGAGAAACGTCGTTGTCAGAACAAATGCAAACAATTTTGAAGTGCAGTTGAAGCTACATTTTTCGCACGATGTGCTCCACACGACTATTCTTAAATTTACCTCTTTTCATCCGATCAGTAACATATGCTTAGAAATAATTCACTCATTATCAATTAGGACACGTTTTACACGACAAGATTTATAAAATGATAATGCAAACGATTTTTCTTCCTTACAATGAGACGTGATTTTTCAGAATTCGATTTTCTTGGGATGTTACACTTAGATGATATTCTAAATGATATGACTCTTATCATTTTTTGTACTATTCGAGAAATGGCGATTAATAAGTTGGAGATGGTGAAGGTCAGGATAGTCATGTTGGTATCCAGCGTCCCGCGCATATTCCATTCTGCAAAAACTGATCTTACGATCCGATGCGTGATTAGACTTTCGTAGACTCTTGCAAGTGACAAAAAGATCTGCAGGAACATTAATTGGACACATTGGATATACATACTGCAATATCAAATTGATAACATCTCTATATCTGCGGTTGAAGTCTGTTACCATTAACCCTTGATCATGCATTCAGGGTTTCTAGCAGGGTGGAACTCCGCGCGAATTCTGGTTGCGTCATGTCATTGCTTACGCACAGACATGAACTAGTATGAGGATCAATATTATGGATATGGGAGACTGGGGCTAATTCGCGCAAAGGTAAATTGGCGCACTGGTTGTATCTTTTGATCCAAGCCGTGTTTAGCAGTGGTTATGACATTTGAGTAATTAATCAGCTACCGTCAAATTCTGAACTAATTATGCTATCAGCCTATTTTTGATCACAGGACGAACTTGCGATTCTCAGGTACACTAGTTGGTTTCTTAGCTTTGATTCAATCAACGTTTATTTCCGGAAGTTGAAAATTTCAAAAACTGTTGCGGAAAGTGCAAGGAATATATTGAGTTATTTATCTCAAAATGTGTAAATTTGCCACTTAAGCCGTTTCTAACGTAAATGATGAGATAAGCTGTTTCTAACTTACGATTAACTGATGAGATAAGCTGTTTCTGTCCGTAGGTATCGATTTGTTATAAACGCGCCAACTAACGCCGAATACAGGGCACATTGGGGCATAATAGTTGATTATTACATAAATATGGTATGGTTAACCTACCAAAAGTTGAGAAGATCTAACAATGGGCATTGGTAGTGGAAGATTTACTCTTCGAGATAAGATTGTAGCTAATTATTATCATTGGACAAGAGCAATTCTGACAACGAAAATTTGAAAAGTGCCTCGTTTAGACCGGTCTCCTCTATCTGTAGTCGAACGTCGGGCAAGATTCTGGTAGCTAAAAGAATTGGCGTTGCAAATAATTGCATGTCAGTTATTGATTCCAAACGGAAGTAACGAGTAAAATCACTTTTTTTTATCTCAGGTGCATGAAAAGTGGGGCTTTGCTTAGCAGTTTAGCGGGACGGAAGTAGCCAATTTCATCTCAGTGTTGTAAAGATGGGTTCGCGCATACGCAGTTCACAATTGCATAATTTTTGCTCCTTGGGAGATCACTTTCGTCCCTAGGGAGAAGAAATGGGCCACTCGCGTCCCGCAACACGACCGTGCAAGGCCCCACCACGTTTCATTCACTTTTTATAAAAACTATCGTGTGTGACTCGGGCCAAAAGTTGGCGATCGCAACTTCCGTCCCTTATCACACAATATACTATTACGATGGACCTATAGGAGGGGATGTAGTAGATCGTGGAATTCAAGATCACCGTTTTAAGTCTTGTAACATTAAGAGTGGAATGTAATAAGCTAATATCCACACGGAAGGGAATGATTATTTGAGTCAAGTGATATTGGTTTGATGCTACAGTCAAATGCAGCGAACACAATACTTACTTAATTCGACAAAATACTATTGACGGACGAAATATTTGTGAACCTAATCAAGCCTTTGAATGATCATGCTGACTATCAATTTATTCAAAATAACACGACGCGAGTTCCTAGCAATAATGTGAATTTTGTGTCAAATAAATGTGTGATGGAAATGCCTAAGAATTTGATTCAACGCATCGTAATCGCTTTGTTTCAAATATACGAAATTTTTATATCAAAATAAATTAAGCCTGTTTTATTAAATGTTTTATCGAGTCAAGAATTCAATGGTTGAAACAGGTAATGGAATTTGTTATTACAAAAATCTTTTGCATTGAGATTGAATATTAAAGTTATTCAAAAACATAATTCTTCTAATGATATCATTTGTCATTCGGTTGGCTCAAAATTTTTCGGGATTCACCAGATATTTAAAACTATAAAACTGATTGTTGTATATATGTATAGAAGTATAAATTGAACACGTATCAATAGTTTTTGTTTATCTGTAGTCAATATCAACTTCGATGACTCAAAACTTGGTATTATGCTTTCTCCGGTTGTAGTAGATCTGTTGATAAATTTATGTTACGTTATTTGTACCTGACTTCCCAACCAACTACCTGGTTTTATAATTGTCTCTGAAGCTACTTCCGTAGCGAAAAAGTTCGCCGCCTATTGGCCGTTTATAGTTCTAATATACTGAAATTTACGATGAATATATTCTGTAAAATTTTTTGTTGGCTAGATTCATGTACTTATTTTGTTTGAAGTATCTAATTGTTGCTATCATCGAACATGGTACTTGGAAGAACGATACATAAACTTCCAATGAAATGACATTCAGTTGACTCAATTCCGGAAACACATCAAAAGTTTCACTCTAATCAATACTTCACTCGATTTCGACAAGAAAGACTTTTATTCAATCAAGGTATTCGCCTGACTAAATCATTTTGACCGACTAACTAAATCGACATTGTTGAGTTGACGTCATTGTATTTGATACAAATAATGGATACCAGATTGAACTGAACGGACTCCAAAAAAATCTATTTTGTTGGTTGATGAATTTCTTTCCCTCCGTACACGGTTTGTAGTGAAGATATGAAAATGCACACACCGCACCTGACTTCCACGATTAAATTTACTTGCGGCATAGAGAAGTGTAAATAGTATACATAATTCACTTAACGTCACTGTATTTTATTAACACATTTATTAAATGATAGTACATAATATTTTATCAAGTAACGACAATTAGTAACACACTCGTATGTAGCGTTTTAGTCAACGTCACTCACAAGGTAGTCACATAAATTTCTGTATTTCTTTCGTTTCTAATATTTCAAATTCACTTTTCTCTTTTTTTTCATACTTATAGATATTATTACAAACTAAAATGTTTCACAATTTGTGCCTGCGGTACCGACGATGTGAGCGCCTGAGTCTGTCAAATGTATTGGAGTAGCTAGTTTATCATATGATAGACATTTCATTTCATTCGAAAAATACAAAGGGCATTCCATTCCAGTTTACCCAGCCTACGGCTCTGACCATTTTGTATTTTCTTTGTTTTGCATCTGTAGGTTCTCACTTAGAAAACTAATAAGAAATAAGTATAAAAGTTTTTTAATCCTATCGTTTTGTAAGATTAACCCCCCTATCTGAAAGAACGAAATTAATATAATTTTTGAAAAAATTTGAATGAACTTCACGAAGTAACAATTATGATACTATTCCCAAACGGAATTGTGATGACCAATCGGTTTTTTTCTGGATTCAAATTTATAAATTGAATAGTTTCGACGAAATCGGTTATAATTTTTTTTACGCCCATTTCCCATACAATTTTTTAAAATTAAATTAGTATAATACACAAATAAAGATTCTACAACTGATCATTTTGACATTACAGGCTCAGTTTTGGTCTTAAAATCGACGTTCTTGAGATGGTTCAAATTTTCACAAATACATGCATACAGAAAAATCTCTAAAATATCTTTTCCTAGTTTTGGTAGTGAAAACTATCATTCTATAAAAAGTTCCGAAATCGTCAGGGTCACAGAATGGGTGCATTAGGGTGGAATGCATTATGCATGCAATACTTGAAGTAAATGTAGTAAAAAAAGCGCCTACAACTTTGCATCCTTGCGGTTATAATTAGAGTTTTTTAGCGCACGTCGGGGCTACAAGTACTATAGGTATATAGAATGTTGACCGTATTATTTTCAATTGTATAATATATCGTTACCATTGAATTAAAATATCACCAACGAGTGAGATCACAGATGGAAACCATAAATATTTATAATATACATCTTTACACGTTCTTTTACACAGCAATTTTATATGTTAGTATACAATAATATTATAAAATGTACACGGTGATCTCATTTGTACGTAAATGCGTAAAATATAACTTAACAATTTACAAATAAAATAAACACACTCACACGTTTATGGAATAAACGGAATGTAGAGCTGCACCAACGGAAATCATCGTCCGTAATAAATTATAAATCATATAATAAATATGTCATTAGATAAATGTATAACTTGTGACCATTTCTTTCACAAAATATACGCTACCTTCTATACAATATATAATATTTACGGATATGTTGATATATAATACTTTTTTTATATACAGTACATATATATATATACGCACTATATAATATTTAATATATAAAGATTGTCGGGACGTGGGAATTGGTCCTTGTCGATTACAAATCGCAGATGCTCAGATAAATGGATAATGTGGAATTTTTTCGCACGGAAGAATGTGAACACAAATTATTCCCCTAATTGAATAAATAATTATGTAATTATTGTTACATTCCTAATTCTCTCGATATTTATATGATTCGCGCGTTAAATCGACACGACCCAAATCTCCCGGGGATATGGTACTTTTTGTTATTGTTTTGTTTCTGTTATATATATATATATATATATATATATATATATATATATATATATATCTCGTTCCTGAAGGGTTCATATCGGAGGTGGGGCAACATTGATCGACAGTTATTTGATGACTATACAACGTACATATTTTATTCTCTATCTAATCTACGTCTCTCAAAATATTTCGTACAGTTTACACAATATTTCAATATATATGAGGGTTATTTCAGGACAGAATAGTTCGCATTGTTTAACGCGACGCAAAGGATTATCCTAATGATATTGAAATCGTGTGCGATTCAAGAGCGTTGAAGAATAGTACCGTAGATACCGATATTCAAATTTCACGCTGTTAGTGACGATCACCTAAAGAAGTCACGGCTCATGATTTACATAAAAATTAGAAAATTTGAGTTACATTTTACGAAGAAGTAAATTGAGTTACAATAATAATTTTTTTATTCACGAATATGATATGTTGGGAAATTCAATCGAAGTGGAATTATGAAAATAGTTTTCTTTGGGCCAGTTTTACTCGACACAACTCCCTTTTTGCACACGTATCGAAAGACTGTTTTTGAGGTGTAAGCCTCGAAAAGTTACATTTACGCAAATCCAGATACTCGGTTTACAAAGTATCGATTTCACGAAAACTTGCAAATCATACAGCAACGGCTTACAGTCTTTTTAGAAGTTTCAGGTCGGTCGGATTCACGTTTATTACGAGGGATTGTGGCGACGGTTTTCGACTTCGCGTGATTTAAGCCTCGAAGTTTTAGCTACAACTTAGAGGTGTTGATTTTAATTGAAAAGGCAAATTTTTTTGGCTAAATGAGTTTATAGTAGCGCACTTTTAATCCGTATGCAGGTCGCTGACCGTTAATATTTTGTTGACGTATAATTTTCGGGTCGAATAGATACAACTTGTCAAAATTTAAATTCACAGTTAAACCTGGTAATGCCAGATTTTTCTGCTCGATACACCGTTAAACATTTTCGAATTGAATTTATTGGTAGGTACTAAAGTTGACACACTTTTTAAATTGATATTACACATTACATGTTATCGTCGATGGGTCATTCGCAGCGATGTCAGTCACCCAGTCAGTGTTAGGGGATTCCACGTGAACTGGTCCACTTCCAGACCCCGATAACTTCCATTTAGTTAATAACCTTTTTGGATTTTTTTTTTATCATCTGAGAGTACGTTCCCTGATTTTTTTAAAAAGATTTTCACATCCCTGTTTCGAGGATCTCCAGAGTCAAAATTTGGCGGTTTATGAAACCCCAAAATTTTCTATCGATATCGTCTCGGAATCGAAATATTTTATCATCAAAAATAAAGTGTTCGATGGATTTGTATTAAGACCATTGTAACGAATTTTGTTGCACGCACATCAATTTGAAAGATGAAAATCAAAATTTCGTCAACTGCGTCGTACTTAAAAATATTGAAATATTTTTTCCGGATTCTATACATTGTTTGACGCTCAACGGCGTCTTCATCGAGATGGACAAATTCGATTTTCATTTGCCATGAAATAATTTGAAAGAAGTTTTTGTTCTGCTGAACGTAAACCGTAGAGGTATAAAGTATATATGAATAATTTAAATGGCAAATTACATTCCAGCAGCTTAAGGGGACGTATACATGTTGAGAAAAAAAAAAATAAAAAATGTTTTTCTCAAAACGCAACCACACGTCTTCAGGGGTAAATCACTTATTGTCATTTAGTTAAATTAGCTGTTGACCTGTGGAAATAATCCCCTGAAGATGAACCCAACCTAAGGTGAAAAAGCAAATTCATAGAATTTCTTTTTCTATCAACTGTGTTTTTTTTCAAATTGTATGTTCTCTTGAATCAAGAGTAAAATGACGGATGTACAGTCTCAGATAAAAGAACAAATCCCCTGTAAATCAACTGAAATAGAATCCGAAAATAAGGAAGTGCGAGCAAATAGCAAGGAGTTTTATAAGTACGTATGCATATGCATATGCAAGGACTTTTCTTCGCAATACGTTGGGCAAGTTAAAAATAGGTGAATCAAGTCCTTTTTAACGACGCAAAAATGACAAAAATCGTAAAGATTAAGCTAAAAGCATTTAGAAACGACAAAGATTCTGGAGCAAATATTGCTACACCGGCGGATTTGTTTCGTAACTCCGAGGAAGCTGAGCGGAATCTTGAACTTAAGATACATCGGGTCCGTGGATTCAACAGGACGAACGGGTAGATATACACGTAAAAAAGCCGCTTACCGGGACACAGAATATGTCCTAAACTTGCACAGCCCAGTTCTATTTGACCTGTTTGCGATACCCTTTGCTAAATCCTTGGGTAAGTACGCTTATAATCCAGTTTAACAATAAGACATATTTAAAAACGCACACCGATAACTTAGGGCGCCCTGTATCTAGTCTAAAAGGATTCTACACGCTATTTCATCCCGAATAACACCTTCACTAAGGTCAGGAAACTCTATTTCCACTTACTATCAAGAAAACAAACAAAAAGGCAGATTATTTTATATCAAATAGAAATCATATTTTTTATCTCTGGAAAGATGTTATCACTGGCAAGACAATGTGTGAAAACTGAAAAAATAATTTTTGAAAATTTGAAAGCATGACACAGTTTAAAAGACTACTACAAAAAAAAAAAAAAAATGCAACATTGTTTCATGGCAAATGGCAATCGAATTTTTGCACTTGGAGTGTTAAGTGTTAAAAGCGTTGAGTGTAAAGAAATACGTTAAAGTTGAAGAAATTTTTTTTTGGACGGTTCAGAATAATGTAATTGACAAAATTTCGGTATTTTGCTTTCGTATTAATTTTTGGCAACCAAAATATTTTCGGAAAAATTGAAATAATTTTTTTCGGCAACTTCGATTCAAGTCGATTCCATCAATCACTTTGCTCTTGTCGATACAATGTTTGAATTCCGGGCTAATATCTATAGAAAATTCTCGTATTTCGTAAACTATGGAATTTTGACTCTCGAGAACCTCGGAACTGGGACCCGAAATTTTTTTTCTTTTAAATTAGGGAACTTTTACATGTCCTGAAACGGAAGAAAAATCGAGGATATCGGGATCTGGAGGTAGCTCACTTGACGTGAAATGCCCCTGGCTTACTTCGCTCTAGGCTAATAAAATATTGGCACATAAATTACCCATCATCGTTCGATAAGCAATGAGGTTTAGTAAAAGCCTCGGAAGGATGAAGAAGAGATCCAACATGGCTGACGTATATAGCGCGCAGCTTGTAGATAGATTCTAGATCGGTGTAATGTTGTAACAGTGATGAAGGGTATTTTTATACTATGTATACATAGACACATATCCACGTGAACAATCTGGCAAGAATATTCCTAATCCATAGGGTATCTTTTTCAGTATCTTGTTTCATTTCTGATTTACCTACAAACTAGACAAAGTGGTTCTGAGGAAAATTAATCTGTTCAAGTTGATTTTTGCAAGAATTCGAGTCGACGGTGTTTGAATGTAATAATGTCTCTTAAATTTCGTAGTTGCGAAACTTGTTTACCACCTCACTTGGTGGCTGGGAATCCCAATTGACGTCACGGCGTGCACCGTAATGAATGTTTGCGCCACCCTCCGAGGCTCGACGATGAGCATTGGCTGGTTGACCCCTGACATGACCAGGTGAGCCACCGGCTGCGTCAGGTAACATTCGGTCTTTGGTTTTGGGAGTAGTCCAGTGCATCGACTGATTCAGAAAAACAACGATGTCACTTGCTTCATTTCGTTTTTCAAATGAAAATATAAGAAGCTTTTAAGAGTTCAAACAGAAAAGCTTTCAGGAACCTTTAAGCGTTCCAATTACGAATTGAACAAAAAGGGAGAAGGAAGAAAAAAATCGTTGGACGGTCTTATTTCCTATAGAGTAAAACACTTACTTGATGAACGTGTTCCTTCATACCCAGCCACTGTTTGTAGCTGATGGAAATTCCACTGTGTCGCCATTTGTCGTAGTTGAGCCTTTTCTCCGGATCGCAGAGAGTTTCCTTGGCATTCTAAAAATTCAACTTCTCTTATTTACGACGTATGTGAATTATAGTCAAGAATGAACTCCGGTACGTTTTATAAACGCTTGATGTATAGAAATTATTTCCATTCGGGTGGGAACAGGAAGTAAATCCACGATCGTACGGGTATTCTTCAGAATTATTTCCATGTTTTATGCCTTAGATGCGTCTTCAAAATTAGGCGCAGTATTTTACGGGAGTATAATATCAAACGCGGTGCGCGTAATGACTTCTCTCGATATCTTCAAAATTAGTCATAAATGAATTCAATAGCATGCCTGGCTAGTTCGAATACTAAGACTTAAAAAATTTTGGAACATTTTTATGAAACATTCAGTTACAGTATAAATGAAGATATGTTGTACTGCTGAATTGGGTCTTCGCATGCAATAATTTTGTGTACGTATCAAGCAGAAAAATATTTTTTCTTTATTCGATTAAACGAAAATGGAAGAAAGAATAGTAGGTTTAAAACTAAAATAATATAGTGTCCCCCATAAAATGTTATCTAATTATTTTGTGTTTGCGTTAGATACATTTGAAAAATGATGTTATTTTTTCGAATGCAAAGACCCAATTTGAGTACAATGTTTCATTAGATTGACAAGAATAGTACTATATTGTTAATGCACATCTACAATTTACGTATGAGACATATGAGCTACGTTTTCGAACGAATCTCGAAAAAGCAGCGTATTATCATCAAAAGTATGTCCTTAACTTTCTGTTACATTTCATTTTGCAGATAACGGGGAATTCAATTCATTCGTAAACAAATCACAGTTGAAAAATGGAGAAAATATAGATTAAATCACGCTCTAACTCTGGCTAGAAAAATATATTTTTTGTACCATTTTATAAAACTAATAAGATTGACAACGTATTTCGATTTATAAAATTCACATCAGTTCATTGATCATTCCTAATCGATGAAAGTCGAGAAAATTAAACAACTTTGTGCAATTTGTTATTTACTGTAGTTAATAAAAGAATTTCAGGAAGCCAAAAATGTTGCTTGAACTGCTGGTTTTTAAATATACTGTTCAAGCCATTGAATGTTTGCAACATGATAACAGTGTGACTCAATCTGGATTTTCCCTATTTGTCAACGTTCATACAGGCAAAGATTACCAGTTTTCTTGAAATTCACCGTGATCTCTTTTTCATGCCACACGCATTACGTGCGTCACGTCTCAACGCCAACGGGAAGTGTACTTTCAGTCTTAATAATCAAATCTTTTACATAACACGAAGTGATCAGTCACCTTGAGTTGCTGAAATTTTATTTCGGCCTCCTTGTTCCCCTCGTTTTTGTCAGGATGATATTGAAGAGCAAGTGCCTTGTATTCGGCGGTGATTTGTTCAACCTACAAGAAACACCTCTTTATAGAAACGTAGTAGGACTGCGTTACAAAAGTTGCTGGGGTTGAAAGACAACTACAGTTTTTTATCGCCCAAGCTGAAGAACCTGAAGTTGATGGTGTAAAATATCACTTCTTCTCGATTTTATGGATTTTCAAAATTCAGAATATGTCACGCCGTTCATATTGATCGAATTAAACACAGCGACTATATCACTCTTTAAAATATTCAATAGCTTCCATCAGTTGAACAGATTAATTAACACGAGCCACAGACTAGAATTTTGCCATCCAGTTAACGAGGCCCTCACTAATATTTTTACATTATTTCATTGCTTTATAACTTCAAAAGCTTATCGAATTCGAGCCGCATTGAAAGCTTGTGTCCAGGTTATAAGCTTCGGATTAATTATAACGTCAAGCGACAATTAGTTATTCCCACGTTCATAATAATCGAGAACTAGTCGACAACGAACTTGTGGATTGTTGCAACGATTATAAAATACTATAACGACGAATCTTTGAGGCAAAATGGTTGGTTCAATATGCACCAGCACGACAAAACGACCGTTCGATAAATCTTGCGTAGTCGCAGTTTCGAGCTAGGATGCCCAAACGCAAAAAAATGACGACGTAGCCAGATGGCTTTAAAATTAAGACCATGATTCTTAATCGTGACTAATGAAAAGAAAAAACATGATCATCTTGCCAATTATTGTCTTGATCAATAGACCATATTTTTAGCGCAAATTACTGAGTTGCAAATGAATATTGGTTAGCATCAATAATCACAACAGGATGAAGCTTGTTAGCGATTAACAAAATTCGCACAAGTCGAGTATTTCTTGAAAATGAAAAAATGAAAGTCGTGAGCTGATGACTGAATAAAAAAGAAGCTAATTGTTTAGATTTATTCAATGTGGAGACAATCGAGATATACAGAAAAACTTAATGCTACTTCAAGTGCCGCAGTTTATTGTTGTTGCCATGCTGATATTTGACAGCTTAAACGAGATGAGACGCCACAAATCATAAAATCACAATAAACAGAAAGAAATCTGTGTTCACAGTGTGTTCAAATGGTTCCGATAGAATTAAAATAACGATGTTGAAACTTCGTGAGAAAAATATTAATCATCACATTTGAACGTATCTATACCAATGAAGTGAATGTTAGAGTTAAGAAAAAGGAAACTGCTCATGTCTAGCAACAAATATATCATCACAATTTGCGATATCAAGACCGGGCATTCGGCAATAAATAAAAACCGTATTGTAAAATCATTCAGCAAAAGCCAATGTGTCATTTAATGATTCAGCCAAGTGTGCGGTAAAAACATTTGCGTTTAAAATCGAATAGATACGCAGCATTCCAATTCGTGTGAAATCCGTGTGGTAAACTTACGGCTGTGAACAAGAACACTTTGCGCAATTTAAACCGCAAAAAACGATAATCACGATGTCGATCAGACCTCCGGCTCACGCTATACGTCAATATAGCGTTGAAAAGCGTTCGGCCTCACAGAGCGCACGTACTCGAAGTTATTGGCTAAGAAAATGTTCTAGTATGATTGGATATTTAATTAGAAATTTAATGGGTAAATTCAACGGATAATAACGAAAACTCACCGTCGCAGACTCATCGCATCCCAAAAGAGCGTAGAGATCCTCGTCCGGGTTGGGTTTGTAACTCAATATGTCATCGACACTCATTGTTTGTGTTGTTACTGTTGTTGATGGTCAAAAAAGAACTTTAACACTGCCTAGTAAAAGTTACTGGGGTAGCTGAGTAACGTCAGTAGGTTTGCACCTGTTGCCTGTCGAGCAAATCCGTAATTGTGAATGAGCGACTGTGGCCTAGAAAAAGCCTCCAAGGCTTCGCGACGCCCTGGATTGGCGGCGCGCGCGCTCTTCGCGGACTTTGTTAAAACGTGAGCAGCTGCGCAGTTCGTATTTATGAACGTATAAGCTGGACTTTTGCCGGACACTAGCGACCTCAGAGCGAGCGGCCAACTTCAACTTTCACTCGTTAACGGAATAACCTTGCCCGGCTGCTCTTCTTATCTTGGTCTCAATCTGTTTGAACGGTACTCTGTAGTTGGTTCCTCATGGTAATGGTCCAGTCTTCGGTATCACGCCGACTCAGAACGACGTGTGGACTCGGCGTGAAGCGCAGAATCGATTTCATTGTCACATTCACACTTGAGGGATATATACCCTGCTCATCTCATTCCTTAGGTATTACGTTTTGTAGAGGGACCGTATTTGAGCGTTGCAGCGACGATAAATCTGAAATAAATGCCTTTGAAGAAGGTGTAAAAGGGTCATTAATAAAATTAGAAAGTTTGGAGGCCAAATTTATATAGGAAGAAAAAGGGTGGGTTTGCTCGGTCGGTAAAGGTAGGCGTACCACATGATCTTGAGGACTGCGCATGATGTTGTCCAATTTCACGTGAAATTCGAAACCGAAACAAAATACTGAAGAATGATTTGCAGCTAAAATGTATGAAGATACTACAGCTTCCTGTTGAATGCTTACAAGTTGTATCGGGGCCGACCATAAACTGCGTATTGATATTTTTGAGCAGCTTTAGACACTACCCTCCTCCTCTGTAATATTGCATAACGCGTTGCATATCCCGCCTCCTTCTCCCAGAAGGCAACGTAACATT